>NW_028123898.1:600000-872265 GCF_965194805.1 Balaenoptera borealis | reverse complement strand
TGAGACGCATGCAAATCCAATCTACACAAAGGTATCACCTCACACCAGTCAGAATGACCATCAGCAAAAAGTCTACAAACAATAGATGTTGAAGAAGTTGTGGAGAATAGCGTAACCTCTCGGTCTAAGTGGGATGTAAACTGGTAACGGCCAATAATAGGAACAGAATGGCAGCGCATTTAAAGGTAAAAATTGAGTCACCATATGATCCGGAAGTCCCACTATTGGGCCTTTCACCTGTGAAAGTCAGAATCAAAAAGACACGGGATGGGGCTTCCCTGGTGGTGCAGTGGTTGAGAGTCTGCCTGCCAAGGCAGGGGCCACGGGTTCGATCCCTGGTCTGGGAGGATCCCGCATGCCGCGGAGCAATTGGGCCCGTGAGCCAAAGCTGCTGAGCCTGCGCATCTGGAGCCTGTGCTCCGCAGCGGGAGAGGCCGCGATGGTGGGAGGCCCGCGCACCGTGATGAGGAGTGGCCCCCACTTGCCGCAACTGGAGAAAGCCCTCGCACAGAAACAAGGAACCAGCACAGCCAAAAATAAATAAATAAATTCATTAATTAATTTAAAAAAAAATCTTAAAAAAAAAAAGACACGGGATGGAAAATCGTGTATTGCAGCAGTATTTACAATAGCCAAGACATGGAAGCAAACAAAATGTCCATCAACAGATAAATGGACACAGAAGAAGTGTACACATACCGAATGGAAGAGTAGCCTCGGGAAAAAAATGAACAATGCCGTTTTCAGGACTACACATGAGCCTAGAAATAATCATATTAGCTTAAGTAAGTCAAGAGGGAATGATAAATATCCTATGATATCTTGTATACATGTTAGCCTAAGGTTGCTACCAATAAACATATTTTCACAGAAAAAGACACTCACAGACTTATAAAACAAACTAATGGTTAGCCAAAATGAAAGGTGGGAGGATGGATAAATTAGGACTATGGGGCTAACATAGATATACTAATGTATGTTAAATGTATATAAACATATAACATATAAACCATATGAATTATATACTCACCAATACATATAAAATATATAAAGACAAAACACCTACCAAATACCAAGGGAGGTCTACTCAACTTTCTGTAATAACATACAAGGTAACAGGATCCGAAGATGAACAGACATATGTATGAATCATTGAGCAGATTCTGTACAGCCAGAAAACCACAACACTCTAATCAAATTTACTCCGATAAGAAATAGAAATTAAATTTAAAAAACAAACATAAGTAAGGTGACATAAACTTCTGGGGGCTTGTCCCAGCACATTCCACTCTAATTTACAACCTTGGAACACTACTTTCAGGAAGACTCTTTTGCACTAGTAACAAGCGTTGAGAACGTAATAATGCTGCCGCCTTGTGGTTGTTTCCCATAACAGCAGCTTTAAACCAAGTGCTAATGGTTGCTTAATAGTCACAAGGACTGCAGGGCTGTAAATGACACCTGCCCTCAACAAATGCCCTGGGGTAGGGAATAGGCAAGAAAATTCTACACATTACAACTTTTTCAAGAAGTCAATACGAAGAGGGAAGTTGTAGTCACTCTTTAAAAAAGAAGGAAAAGAAAAAAGAGGACATGCCTAAAGTTCAGTATAAGGAATTATTAGCCACATGCAAATCCAACGTGAAAACGTTTCAGCTCACACCAGTCAAATGACCATCAGCAAAAAGTCTACAAACTATAAATGCTAAGGGCTTTTAGAGAACTCTGTAATTTCTAGATGCTGGTGGAATGTAAAGTGGTAACAGCACTAACGAAAACTGAACGGAGCTGCTTTAAAACGTAAAAATTGAGCTACCATATGATGCGGCAGGGCACCTTTTGGGCCTATAACCTAAGACCACAAGAATCGGAAAGACAGAGGCAGGCAAATGTGCACTGCAGCAATACTGAAATAGCCAAGACATGGAAACACAAAAAAGGTCCATAATCAGATGAATGGACAAAGAAGAAGTGGTAATATGGACAGAATGGAATATCCGTCACGGAAAAAAATAAAAGAATGGCATATGCAGCACCACAGAGGAGCCTAGAGATAATCACACAACGTGAAGTAAGTCAGAATGAGAAAGACAAATGCCCTATGATGTCCCTTATGTTATCTGAAAATTCATAAAAATGAACATATTTCCATAGAGAAAGGCAATCTCAGATTGAGAAGACAAACTTATGGTTAAGCCAAAGAAAACGTGTGAGGAATGGATAAATTAGGATATTGGGGTTAACACACATATACTAATACATATAAAATATATAATCCCCAAAGACCTATGGAATACCAAGAGTGGTCTACTCAACACTCTGTAACAACCTACATGGAAAAGGACCCAAAGATCAATAAATATAGGTATATGTGTAAATGAACAAGATTCTGTACTCCTACAAAAAAAAATTTTTTTTCAATCAAATTTGCTCTGATAAAAACTACAACTTAAAGAGACAGACAAGAATTACGGAGGTTAAACTTATGGGGGTTTGTCCTGGCACATTCCACTCTAATCTGCAACCTAAAACCACAACTTGCAGCGAAGTTCTGTTTCCCTAGCAAGCAGAGTTGGCAACGTAGAAATCCTGCCACCCAAAAGCCGTTTCCTCAAACAGCAGCTTTAAATCTACTGCTAATGGTCACTAATATTCACAAGGACTGCAGGGCTGTAAATGACTCATGCCCTCAAAAAATGTCCTGGGGAAGGGAATGGCCAAAAAATCCAAACGCAGCAAATTTTTCAAGAAGGCAGTTAGAAGTTGTACGTTTCGCTCAATCTTAAAAAAAAAGTGAAAAGGACACTGATAAACGCAAAACATCAGGAAATATGAGACGCATGCAAATCCAATCTACACAAAGGTATCACCTCACACCAGTCAGAATGACCATCAGCAAAAAGTCTACAAACAATAGATGTTGAAGAAGTTGTGGAGAATAGCGTAACCTCTCGGTCTAAGTGGGATGTAAACTGGTAACGGCCAATAATAGGAACAGAATGGCAGCGCATTTAAAGGTAAAAATTGAGTCACCATATGATCCGGAAGTCCCACTATTGGGCCTTTCACCTGTGAAAGTCAGAATCAAAAAGACACGGGATGGGGCTTCCCTGGTGGTGCAGTGGTTGAGAGTCTGCCTGCCAAGGCAGGGGCCACGGGTTCGATCCCTGGTCTGGGAGGATCCCGCATGCCGCGGAGCAATTGGGCCCGTGAGCCAAAGCTGCTGAGCCTGCGCATCTGGAGCCTGTGCTCCGCAGCGGGAGAGGCCGCGATGGTGGGAGGCCCGCGCACCGTGATGAGGAGTGGCCCCCACTTGCCGCAACTGGAGAAAGCCCTCGCACAGAAACAAGGAACCAGCACAGCCAAAAATAAATAAATAAATTCATTAATTAATTTAAAAAAAAATCTTAAAAAAAAAAAAGACACGGGATGGAAAATCGTGTATTGCAGCAGTATTTACAATAGCCAAGACATGGAAGCAAACAAAATGTCCATCAACAGATAAATGGACACAGAAGAAGTGGTACACATACCGAATGGAAGAGTAGCCTCGGGAAAAAAATGAACAATGCCGTTTTCAGGACTACACATGAGCCTAGAAATAATCATATTAGCTTAAGTAAGTCAAGAGGGAATGATAAATATCCTATGATATCTTGTATACATGTTAGCCTAAGGTTGCTACCAATAAACATATTTTCACAGAAAAAGACACTCACAGACTTATAAAACAAACTAATGGTTAGCCAAAATGAAAGGTGGGAGGATGGATAAATTAGGACTATGGGGCTAACATAGATATACTAATGTATGTTAAATGTATATAAACATATAACATATAAACCATATGAATTATATACTCACCAATACATATAAAATATATAAAGACAAAACACCTACCAAATACCAAGGGAGGTCTACTCAACTTTCTGTAATAACATACAAGGTAACAGGATCCGAAGATGAACAGACATATGTATGAATCATTGAGCAGATTCTGTACAGCCAGAAAACCACAACACTCTAATCAAATTTACTCCGATAAGAAATAGAAATTAAATTTAAAAAACAAACATAAGTAAGGTGACATAAACTTCTGGGGGCTTGTCCCAGCACATTCCACTCTAATTTACAACCTTGGAACACTACTTTCAGGAAGACTCTTTTGCACTAGTAACAAGCGTTGAGAACGTAATAATGCTGCCGCCTTGTGGTTGTTTCCCATAACAGCAGCTTTAAACCAAGTGCTAATGGTTGCTTAATAGTCACAAGGACTGCAGGGCTGTAAATGACACCTGCCCTCAACAAATGCCCTGGGGTAGGGAATAGGCAAGAAAATTCTACACATTACAAATTTTTCAAGAAGTCAATACGAAGAGGGAAGTTGTAGTCACTCTTTAAAAAAGAAGGAAAAGAAAAAAGAGGACATGCCTAAAGTTCAGTATAAGGAATTATTAGCCACATGCAAATCCAACGTGAAAACGTTTCAGCTCACACCAGTCAAATGGCCATCAGCAAAAAGTCTACAAACTATAAATGCTAAGGGCTTTTAGAGAACTCTGTAATTTCTAGATGCTGGTGGAATGTAAAGTGGTAACAGCACTAACGAAAACTGAACGGAGCTGCTTTAAAACGTAAAAATTGAGCTACCATATGATGCGGCAGGGCACCTTTTGGGCCTATAACCTAAGACCACAAGAATCGGAAAGACAGAGGCAGGCAAATGTGCACTGCAGCAATACTGAAATAGCCAAGACATGGAAACACAAAAAAGGTCCATAATCAGATGAATGGACAAAGAAGAAGTGGTAATATGGACAGAATGGAATATCCGTCACGGAAAAAAATAAAAGAATGGCATATGCAGCACCACAGAGGAGCCTAGAGATAATCACACAACGTGAAGTAAGTCAGAATGAGAAAGACAAATGCCCTATGATGTCCCTTATGTTATCTGAAAATTCATAAAAATGAACATATTTCCATAGAGAAAGGCAATCTCAGATTGAGAAGACAAACTTATGGTTAAGCCAAAGAAAACGTGTGAGGAATGGATAAATTAGGATATTGGGGTTAACACACATATACTAATACATATAAAATATATAATCCCCAAAGACCTATGGAATACCAAGAGTGGTCTACTCAACACTCTGTAACAACCTACATGGAAAAGGACCCAAAGATCAATAAATATAGGTATATGTGTAAATGAACAAGATTCTGTACTCCTACAAAAAAAAATTTTTTTTCAATCAAATTTGCTCTGATAAAAACTACAACTTAAAGAGACAGACAAGAATTACGGAGGTTAAACTTATGGGGGTTTGTCCTGGCACATTCCACTCTAATCTGCAACCTAAAACCACAACTTGCAGCGAAGTTCTGTTTCCCTAGCAAGCAGAGTTGGCAACGTAGAAATCCTGCCACCCAAAAGCCGTTTCCTCAAACAGCAGCTTTAAATCTACTGCTAATGGTCACTAATATTCACAAGGACTGCAGGGCTGTAAATGACTCATGCCCTCAAAAAATGTCCTGGGGAAGGGAATGGCCAAAAAATCCAAACGCAGCAAATTTTTCAAGAAGGCAGTTAGAAGTTGTACGTTTCGCTCAATCTTAAAAAAAAAGTGAAAAGGACACTGATAAACGCAAAACATCAGGAAATATGAGACGCATGCAAATCCAATCTACACAAAGGTATCACCTCACACCAGTCAGAATGACCATCAGCAAAAAGTCTACAAACAATAGATGTTGAAGAAGTTGTGGAGAATAGCGTAACCTCTCGGTCTAAGTGGGATGTAAACTGGTAACGGCCAATAATAGGAACAGAATGGCAGCGCATTTAAAGGTAAAAATTGAGTCACCATATGATCCGGAAGTCCCACTATTGGGCCTTTCACCTGTGAAAGTCAGAATCAAAAAGACACGGGATGGGGCTTCCCTGGTGGTGCAGTGGTTGAGAGTCTGCCTGCCAAGGCAGGGGCCACGGGTTCGATCCCTGGTCTGGGAGGATCCCGCATGCCGCGGAGCAATTGGGCCCGTGAGCCAAAGCTGCTGAGCCTGCGCATCTGGAGCCTGTGCTCCGCAGCGGGAGAGGCCGCGATGGTGGGAGGCCCGCGCACCGTGATGAGGAGTGGCCCCCACTTGCCGCAACTGGAGAAAGCCCTCGCACAGAAACAAGGAACCAGCACAGCCAAAAATAAATAAATAAATTCATTAATTAATTTAAAAAAAAATCTTAAAAAAAAAAAAGACACGGGATGGAAAATCGTGTATTGCAGCAGTATTTACAATAGCCAAGACATGGAAGCAAACAAAATGTCCATCAACAGATAAATGGACACAGAAGAAGTGGTACACATACCGAATGGAAGAGTAGCCTCGGGAAAAAAATGAACAATGCCGTTTTCAGGACTACACATGAGCCTAGAAATAATCATATTAGCTTAAGTAAGTCAAGAGGGAATGATAAATATCCTATGATATCTTGTATACATGTTAGCCTAAGGTTGCTACCAATAAACATATTTTCACAGAAAAAGACACTCACAGACTTATAAAACAAACTAATGGTTAGCCAAAATGAAAGGTGGGAGGATGGATAAATTAGGACTATGGGGCTAACATAGATATACTAATGTATGTTAAATGTATATAAACATATAACATATAAACCATATGAATTATATACTCACCAATACATATAAAATATATAAAGACAAAACACCTACCAAATACCAAGGGAGGTCTACTCAACTTTCTGTAATAACATACAAGGTAACAGGATCCGAAGATGAACAGACATATGTATGAATCATTGAGCAGATTCTGTACAGCCAGAAAACCACAACACTCTAATCAAATTTACTCCGATAAGAAATAGAAATTAAATTTAAAAAACAAACATAAGTAAGGTGACATAAACTTCTGGGGGCTTGTCCCAGCACATTCCACTCTAATTTACAACCTTGGAACACTACTTTCAGGAAGACTCTTTTGCACTAGTAACAAGCGTTGAGAACGTAATAATGCTGCCGCCTTGTGGTTGTTTCCCATAACAGCAGCTTTAAACCAAGTGCTAATGGTTGCTTAATAGTCACAAGGACTGCAGGGCTGTAAATGACACCTGCCCTCAACAAATGCCCTGGGGTAGGGAATAGGCAAGAAAATTCTACACATTACAAATTTTTCAAGAAGTCAATACGAAGAGGGAAGTTGTAGTCACTCTTTAAAAAAGAAGGAAAAGAAAAAAGAGGACATGCCTAAAGTTCAGTATAAGGAATTATTAGCCACATGCAAATCCAACGTGAAAACGTTTCAGCTCACACCAGTCAAATGGCCATCAGCAAAAAGTCTACAAACTATAAATGCTAAGGGCTTTTAGAGAACTCTGTAATTTCTAGATGCTGGTGGAATGTAAAGTGGTAACAGCACTAACGAAAACTGAACGGAGCTGCTTTAAAACGTAAAAATTGAGCTACCATATGATGCGGCAGGGCACCTTTTGGGCCTATAACCTAAGACCACAAGAATCGGAAAGACAGAGGCAGGCAAATGTGCACTGCAGCAATACTGAAATAGCCAAGACATGGAAACACAAAAAAGGTCCATAATCAGATGAATGGACAAAGAAGAAGTGGTAATATGGACAGAATGGAATATCCGTCACGGAAAAAAATAAAAGAATGGCATATGCAGCACCACAGAGGAGCCTAGAGATAATCACACAACGTGAAGTAAGTCAGAATGAGAAAGACAAATGCCCTATGATGTCCCTTATGTTATCTGAAAATTCATAAAAATGAACATATTTCCATAGAGAAAGGCAATCTCAGATTGAGAAGACAAACTTATGGTTAAGCCAAAGAAAACGTGTGAGGAATGGATAAATTAGGATATTGGGGTTAACACACATATACTAATACATATAAAATATATAATCCCCAAAGACCTATGGAATACCAAGAGTGGTCTACTCAACACTCTGTAACAACCTACATGGAAAAGGACCCAAAGATCAATAAATATAGGTATATGTGTAAATGAACAAGATTCTGTACTCCTACAAAAAAAAATTTTTTTTCAATCAAATTTGCTCTGATAAAAACTACAACTTAAAGAGACAGACAAGAATTACGGAGGTTAAACTTATGGGGGTTTGTCCTGGCACATTCCACTCTAATCTGCAACCTAAAACCACAACTTGCAGCGAAGTTCTGTTTCCCTAGCAAGCAGAGTTGGCAACGTAGAAATCCTGCCACCCAAAAGCCGTTTCCTCAAACAGCAGCTTTAAATCTACTGCTAATGGTCACTAATATTCACAAGGACTGCAGGGCTGTAAATGACTCATGCCCTCAAAAAATGTCCTGGGGAAGGGAATGGCCAAAAAAATCCAAACGCAGCAAATTTTTCAAGAAGGCAGTTAGAAGTTGTACGTTTCGCTCAATCTTAAAAAAAAAGTGAAAAGGACACTGATAAACGCAAAACATCAGGAAATATGAGACGCATGCAAATCCAATCTACACAAAGGTATCACCTCACACCAGTCAGAATGACCATCAGCAAAAAGTCTACAAACAATAGATGTTGAAGAAGTTGTGGAGAATAGCGTAACCTCTCGGTCTAAGTGGGATGTAAACTGGTAACGGCCAATAATAGGAACAGAATGGCAGCGCATTTAAAGGTAAAAATTGAGTCACCATATGATCCGGAAGTCCCACTATTGGGCCTTTCACCTGTGAAAGTCAGAATCAAAAAGACACGGGATGGGGCTTCCCTGGTGGTGCAGTGGTTGAGAGTCTGCCTGCCAAGGCAGGGGCCACGGGTTCGATCCCTGGTCTGGGAGGATCCCGCATGCCGCGGAGCAATTGGGCCCGTGAGCCAAAGCTGCTGAGCCTGCGCATCTGGAGCCTGTGCTCCGCAGCGGGAGAGGCCGCGATGGTGGGAGGCCCGCGCACCGTGATGAGGAGTGGCCCCCACTTGCCGCAACTGGAGAAAGCCCTCGCACAGAAACAAGGAACCAGCACAGCCAAAAATAAATAAATAAATTCATTAATTAATTTAAAAAAAAATCTTAAAAAAAAAAAAGACACGGGATGGAAAATCGTGTATTGCAGCAGTATTTACAATAGCCAAGACATGGAAGCAAACAAAATGTCCATCAACAGATAAATGGACACAGAAGAAGTGGTACACATACCGAATGGAAGAGTAGCCTCGGGAAAAAAATGAACAATGCCGTTTTCAGGACTACACATGAGCCTAGAAATAATCATATTAGCTTAAGTAAGTCAAGAGGGAATGATAAATATCCTATGATATCTTGTATACATGTTAGCCTAAGGTTGCTACCAATAAACATATTTTCACAGAAAAAGACACTCACAGACTTATAAAACAAACTAATGGTTAGCCAAAATGAAAGGTGGGAGGATGGATAAATTAGGACTATGGGGCTAACATAGATATACTAATGTATGTTAAATGTATATAAACATATAACATATAAACCATATGAATTATATACTCACCAATACATATAAAATATATAAAGACAAAACACCTACCAAATACCAAGGGAGGTCTACTCAACTTTCTGTAATAACATACAAGGTAACAGGATCCGAAGATGAACAGACATATGTATGAATCATTGAGCAGATTCTGTACAGCCAGAAAACCACAACACTCTAATCAAATTTACTCCGATAAGAAATAGAAATTAAATTTAAAAAACAAACATAAGTAAGGTGACATAAACTTCTGGGGGCTTGTCCCAGCACATTCCACTCTAATTTACAACCTTGGAACACTACTTTCAGGAAGACTCTTTTGCACTAGTAACAAGCGTTGAGAACGTAATAATGCTGCCGCCTTGTGGTTGTTTCCCATAACAGCAGCTTTAAACCAAGTGCTAATGGTTGCTTAATAGTCACAAGGACTGCAGGGCTGTAAATGACACCTGCCCTCAACAAATGCCCTGGGGTAGGGAATAGGCAAGAAAATTCTACACATTACAACTTTTTCAAGAAGTCAATACGAAGAGGGAAGTTGTAGTCACTCTTTAAAAAAGAAGGAAAAGAAAAAAGAGGACATGCCTAAAGTTCAGTATAAGGAATTATTAGCCACATGCAAATCCAACGTGAAAACGTTTCAGCTCACACCAGTCAAATGACCATCAGCAAAAAGTCTACAAACTATAAATGCTAAGGGCTTTTAGAGAACTCTGTAATTTCTAGATGCTGGTGGAATGTAAAGTGGTAACAGCACTAACGAAAACTGAACGGAGCTGCTTTAAAACGTAAAAATTGAGCTACCATATGATGCGGCAGGGCACCTTTTGGGCCTATAACCTAAGACCACAAGAATCGGAAAGACAGAGGCAGGCAAATGTGCACTGCAGCAATACTGAAATAGCCAAGACATGGAAACACAAAAAAGGTCCATAATCAGATGAATGGACAAAGAAGAAGTGGTAATATGGACAGAATGGAATATCCGTCACGGAAAAAAATAAAAGAATGGCATATGCAGCACCACAGAGGAGCCTAGAGATAATCACACAACGTGAAGTAAGTCAGAATGAGAAAGACAAATGCCCTATGATGTCCCTTATGTTATCTGAAAATTCATAAAAATGAACATATTTCCATAGAGAAAGGCAATCTCAGATTGAGAAGACAAACTTATGGTTAAGCCAAAGAAAACGTGTGAGGAATGGATAAATTAGGATATTGGGGTTAACACACATATACTAATACATATAAAATATATAATCCCCAAAGACCTATGGAATACCAAGAGTGGTCTACTCAACACTCTGTAACAACCTACATGGAAAAGGACCCAAAGATCAATAAATATAGGTATATGTGTAAATGAACAAGATTCTGTACTCCTACAAAAAAAAATTTTTTTTCAATCAAATTTGCTCTGATAAAAACTACAACTTAAAGAGACAGACAAGAATTACGGAGGTTAAACTTATGGGGGTTTGTCCTGGCACATTCCACTCTAATCTGCAACCTAAAACCACAACTTGCAGCGAAGTTCTGTTTCCCTAGCAAGCAGAGTTGGCAACGTAGAAATCCTGCCACCCAAAAGCCGTTTCCTCAAACAGCAGCTTTAAATCTACTGCTAATGGTCACTAATATTCACAAGGACTGCAGGGCTGTAAATGACTCATGCCCTCAAAAAATGTCCTGGGGAAGGGAATGGCCAAAAAAATCCAAACGCAGCAAATTTTTCAAGAAGGCAGTTAGAAGTTGTACGTTTCGCTCAATCTTAAAAAAAAAGTGAAAAGGACACTGATAAACGCAAAACATCAGGAAATATGAGACGCATGCAAATCCAATCTACACAAAGGTATCACCTCACACCAGTCAGAATGACCATCAGCAAAAAGTCTACAAACAATAGATGTTGAAGAAGTTGTGGAGAATAGCGTAACCTCTCGGTCTAAGTGGGATGTAAACTGGTAACGGCCAATAATAGGAACAGAATGGCAGCGCATTTAAAGGTAAAAATTGAGTCACCATATGATCCGGAAGTCCCACTATTGGGCCTTTCACCTGTGAAAGTCAGAATCAAAAAGACACGGGATGGGGCTTCCCTGGTGGTGCAGTGGTTGAGAGTCTGCCTGCCAAGGCAGGGGCCACGGGTTCGATCCCTGGTCTGGGAGGATCCCGCATGCCGCGGAGCAATTGGGCCCGTGAGCCAAAGCTGCTGAGCCTGCGCATCTGGAGCCTGTGCTCCGCAGCGGGAGAGGCCGCGATGGTGGGAGGCCCGCGCACCGTGATGAGGAGTGGCCCCCACTTGCCGCAACTGGAGAAAGCCCTCGCACAGAAACAAGGAACCAGCACAGCCAAAAATAAATAAATAAATTCATTAATTAATTTAAAAAAAAATCTTAAAAAAAAAAAAGACACGGGATGGAAAATCGTGTATTGCAGCAGTATTTACAATAGCCAAGACATGGAAGCAAACAAAATGTCCATCAACAGATAAATGGACACAGAAGAAGTGGTACACATACCGAATGGAAGAGTAGCCTCGGGAAAAAAATGAACAATGCCGTTTTCAGGACTACACATGAGCCTAGAAATAATCATATTAGCTTAAGTAAGTCAAGAGGGAATGATAAATATCCTATGATATCTTGTATACATGTTAGCCTAAGGTTGCTACCAATAAACATATTTTCACAGAAAAAGACACTCACAGACTTATAAAACAAACTAATGGTTAGCCAAAATGAAAGGTGGGAGGATGGATAAATTAGGACTATGGGGCTAACATAGATATACTAATGTATGTTAAATGTATATAAACATATAACATATAAACCATATGAATTATATACTCACCAATACATATAAAATATATAAAGACAAAACACCTACCAAATACCAAGGGAGGTCTACTCAACTTTCTGTAATAACATACAAGGTAACAGGATCCGAAGATGAACAGACATATGTATGAATCATTGAGCAGATTCTGTACAGCCAGAAAACCACAACACTCTAATCAAATTTACTCCGATAAGAAATAGAAATTAAATTTAAAAAACAAACATTAAGTAAGGTGACATAAACTTCTGGGGGCTTGTCCCAGCACATTCCACTCTAATTTACAACCTTGGAACACTACTTTCAGGAAGACTCTTTTGCACTAGTAACAAGCGTTGAGAACGTAATAATGCTGCCGCCTTGTGGTTGTTTCCCATAACAGCAGCTTTAAACCAAGTGCTAATGGTTGCTTAATAGTCACAAGGACTGCAGGGCTGTAAATGACACCTGCCCTCAACAAATGCCCTGGGGTAGGGAATAGGCAAGAAAATTCTACACATTACAACTTTTTCAAGAAGTCAATACGAAGAGGGAAGTTGTAGTCACTCTTTAAAAAAGAAGGAAAAGAAAAAAGAGGACATGCCTAAAGTTCAGTATAAGGAATTATTAGCCACATGCAAATCCAACGTGAAAACGTTTCAGCTCACACCAGTCAAATGACCATCAGCAAAAAGTCTACAAACTATAAATGCTAAGGGCTTTTAGAGAACTCTGTAATTTCTAGATGCTGGTGGAATGTAAAGTGGTAACAGCACTAACGAAAACTGAACGGAGCTGCTTTAAAACGTAAAAATTGAGCTACCATATGATGCGGCAGGGCACCTTTTGGGCCTATAACCTAAGACCACAAGAATCGGAAAGACAGAGGCAGGCAAATGTGCACTGCAGCAATACTGAAATAGCCAAGACATGGAAACACAAAAAAGGTCCATAATCAGATGAATGGACAAAGAAGAAGTGGTAATATGGACAGAATGGAATATCCGTCACGGAAAAAAATAAAAGAATGGCATATGCAGCACCACAGAGGAGCCTAGAGATAATCACACAACGTGAAGTAAGTCAGAATGAGAAAGACAAATGCCCTATGATGTCCCTTATGTTATCTGAAAATTCATAAAAATGAACATATTTCCATAGAGAAAGGCAATCTCAGATTGAGAAGACAAACTTATGGTTAAGCCAAAGAAAACGTGTGAGGAATGGATAAATTAGGATATTGGGGTTAACACACATATACTAATACATATAAAATATATAATCCCCAAAGACCTATGGAATACCAAGAGTGGTCTACTCAACACTCTGTAACAACCTACATGGAAAAGGACCCAAAGATCAATAAATATAGGTATATGTGTAAATGAACAAGATTCTGTACTCCTACAAAAAAAAATTTTTTTTCAATCAAATTTGCTCTGATAAAAACTACAACTTAAAGAGACAGACAAGAATTACGGAGGTTAAACTTATGGGGGTTTGTCCTGGCACATTCCACTCTAATCTGCAACCTAAAACCACAACTTGCAGCGAAGTTCTGTTTCCCTAGCAAGCAGAGTTGGCAACGTAGAAATCCTGCCACCCAAAAGCCGTTTCCTCAAACAGCAGCTTTAAATCTACTGCTAATGGTCACTAATATTCACAAGGACTGCAGGGCTGTAAATGACTCATGCCCTCAAAAAATGTCCTGGGGAAGGGAATGGCCAAAAAAATCCAAACGCAGCAAATTTTTCAAGAAGGCAGTTAGAAGTTGTACGTTTCGCTCAATCTTAAAAAAAAAGTGAAAAGGACACTGATAAACGCAAAACATCAGGAAATATGAGACGCATGCAAATCCAATCTACACAAAGGTATCACCTCACACCAGTCAGAATGACCATCAGCAAAAAGTCTACAAACAATAGATGTTGAAGAAGTTGTGGAGAATAGCGTAACCTCTCGGTCTAAGTGGGATGTAAACTGGTAACGGCCAATAATAGGAACAGAATGGCAGCGCATTTAAAGGTAAAAATTGAGTCACCATATGATCCGGAAGTCCCACTATTGGGCCTTTCACCTGTGAAAGTCAGAATCAAAAAGACACGGGATGGGGCTTCCCTGGTGGTGCAGTGGTTGAGAGTCTGCCTGCCAAGGCAGGGGCCACGGGTTCGATCCCTGGTCTGGGAGGATCCCGCATGCCGCGGAGCAATTGGGCCCGTGAGCCAAAGCTGCTGAGCCTGCGCATCTGGAGCCTGTGCTCCGCAGCGGGAGAGGCCGCGATGGTGGGAGGCCCGCGCACCGTGATGAGGAGTGGCCCCCACTTGCCGCAACTGGAGAAAGCCCTCGCACAGAAACAAGGAACCAGCACAGCCAAAAATAAATAAATAAATTCATTAATTAATTTAAAAAAAAATCTTAAAAAAAAAAAAGACACGGGATGGAAAATCGTGTATTGCAGCAGTATTTACAATAGCCAAGACATGGAAGCAAACAAAATGTCCATCAACAGATAAATGGACACAGAAGAAGTGGTACACATACCGAATGGAAGAGTAGCCTCGGGAAAAAAATGAACAATGCCGTTTTCAGGACTACACATGAGCCTAGAAATAATCATATTAGCTTAAGTAAGTCAAGAGGGAATGATAAATATCCTATGATATCTTGTATACATGTTAGCCTAAGGTTGCTACCAATAAACATATTTTCACAGAAAAAGACACTCACAGACTTATAAAACAAACTAATGGTTAGCCAAAATGAAAGGTGGGAGGATGGATAAATTAGGACTATGGGGCTAACATAGATATACTAATGTATGTTAAATGTATATAAACATATAACATATAAACCATATGAATTATATACTCACCAATACATATAAAATATATAAAGACAAAACACCTACCAAATACCAAGGGAGGTCTACTCAACTTTCTGTAATAACATACAAGGTAACAGGATCCGAAGATGAACAGACATATGTATGAATCATTGAGCAGATTCTGTACAGCCAGAAAACCACAACACTCTAATCAAATTTACTCCGATAAGAAATAGAAATTAAATTTAAAAAACAAACATTAAGTAAGGTGACATAAACTTCTGGGGGCTTGTCCCAGCACATTCCACTCTAATTTACAACCTTGGAACACTACTTTCAGGAAGACTCTTTTGCACTAGTAACAAGCGTTGAGAACGTAATAATGCTGCCGCCTTGTGGTTGTTTCCCATAACAGCAGCTTTAAACCAAGTGCTAATGGTTGCTTAATAGTCACAAGGACTGCAGGGCTGTAAATGACACCTGCCCTCAACAAATGCCCTGGGGTAGGGAATAGGCAAGAAAATTCTACACATTACAACTTTTTCAAGAAGTCAATACGAAGAGGGAAGTTGTAGTCACTCTTTAAAAAAGAAGGAAAAGAAAAAAGAGGACATGCCTAAAGTTCAGTATAAGGAATTATTAGCCACATGCAAATCCAACGTGAAAACGTTTCAGCTCACACCAGTCAAATGGCCATCAGCAAAAAGTCTACAAACTATAAATGCTAAGGGCTTTTAGAGAACTCTGTAATTTCTAGATGCTGGTGGAATGTAAAGTGGTAACAGCACTAACGAAAACTGAACGGAGCTGCTTTAAAACGTAAAAATTGAGCTACCATATGATGCGGCAGGGCACCTTTTGGGCCTATAACCTAAGACCACAAGAATCGGAAAGACAGAGGCAGGCAAATGTGCACTGCAGCAATACTGAAATAGCCAAGACATGGAAACACAAAAAAGGTCCATAATCAGATGAATGGACAAAGAAGAAGTGGTAATATGGACAGAATGGAATATCCGTCACGGAAAAAAATAAAAGAATGGCATATGCAGCACCACAGAGGAGCCTAGAGATAATCACACAACGTGAAGTAAGTCAGAATGAGAAAGACAAATGCCCTATGATGTCCCTTATGTTATCTGAAAATTCATAAAAATGAACATATTTCCATAGAGAAAGGCAATCTCAGATTGAGAAGACAAACTTATGGTTAAGCCAAAGAAAACGTGTGAGGAATGGATAAATTAGGATATTGGGGTTAACACACATATACTAATACATATAAAATATATAATCCCCAAAGACCTATGGAATACCAAGAGTGGTCTACTCAACACTCTGTAACAACCTACATGGAAAAGGACCCAAAGATCAATAAATATAGGTATATGTGTAAATGAACAAGATTCTGTACTCCTACAAAAAAAAATTTTTTTTCAATCAAATTTGCTCTGATAAAAACTACAACTTAAAGAGACAGACAAGAATTACGGAGGTTAAACTTATGGGGGTTTGTCCTGGCACATTCCACTCTAATCTGCAACCTAAAACCACAACTTGCAGCGAAGTTCTGTTTCCCTAGCAAGCAGAGTTGGCAACGTAGAAATCCTGCCACCCAAAAGCCGTTTCCTCAAACAGCAGCTTTAAATCTACTGCTAATGGTCACTAATATTCACAAGGACTGCAGGGCTGTAAATGACTCATGCCCTCAAAAAATGTCCTGGGGAAGGGAATGGCCAAAAAAATCCAAACGCAGCAAATTTTTCAAGAAGGCAGTTAGAAGTTGTACGTTTCGCTCAATCTTAAAAAAAAAGTGAAAAGGACACTGATAAACGCAAAACATCAGGAAATATGAGACGCATGCAAATCCAATCTACACAAAGGTATCACCTCACACCAGTCAGAATGACCATCAGCAAAAAGTCTACAAACAATAGATGTTGAAGAAGTTGTGGAGAATAGCGTAACCTCTCGGTCTAAGTGGGATGTAAACTGGTAACGGCCAATAATAGGAACAGAATGGCAGCGCATTTAAAGGTAAAAATTGAGTCACCATATGATCCGGAAGTCCCACTATTGGGCCTTTCACCTGTGAAAGTCAGAATCAAAAAGACACGGGATGGGGCTTCCCTGGTGGTGCAGTGGTTGAGAGTCTGCCTGCCAAGGCAGGGGCCACGGGTTCGATCCCTGGTCTGGGAGGATCCCGCATGCCGCGGAGCAATTGGGCCCGTGAGCCAAAGCTGCTGAGCCTGCGCATCTGGAGCCTGTGCTCCGCAGCGGGAGAGGCCGCGATGGTGGGAGGCCCGCGCACCGTGATGAGGAGTGGCCCCCACTTGCCGCAACTGGAGAAAGCCCTCGCACAGAAACAAGGAACCAGCACAGCCAAAAATAAATAAATAAATTCATTAATTAATTTAAAAAAAAATCTTAAAAAAAAAAAAGACACGGGATGGAAAATCGTGTATTGCAGCAGTATTTACAATAGCCAAGACATGGAAGCAAACAAAATGTCCATCAACAGATAAATGGACACAGAAGAAGTGGTACACATACCGAATGGAAGAGTAGCCTCGGGAAAAAAATGAACAATGCCGTTTTCAGGACTACACATGAGCCTAGAAATAATCATATTAGCTTAAGTAAGTCAAGAGGGAATGATAAATATCCTATGATATCTTGTATACATGTTAGCCTAAGGTTGCTACCAATAAACATATTTTCACAGAAAAAGACACTCACAGACTTATAAAACAAACTAATGGTTAGCCAAAATGAAAGGTGGGAGGATGGATAAATTAGGACTATGGGGCTAACATAGATATACTAATGTATGTTAAATGTATATAAACATATAACATATAAACCATATGAATTATATACTCACCAATACATATAAAATATATAAAGACAAAACACCTACCAAATACCAAGGGAGGTCTACTCAACTTTCTGTAATAACATACAAGGTAACAGGATCCGAAGATGAACAGACATATGTATGAATCATTGAGCAGATTCTGTACAGCCAGAAAACCACAACACTCTAATCAAATTTACTCCGATAAGAAATAGAAATTAAATTTAAAAAACAAACATAAGTAAGGTGACATAAACTTCTGGGGGCTTGTCCCAGCACATTCCACTCTAATTTACAACCTTGGAACACTACTTTCAGGAAGACTCTTTTGCACTAGTAACAAGCGTTGAGAACGTAATAATGCTGCCGCCTTGTGGTTGTTTCCCATAACAGCAGCTTTAAACCAAGTGCTAATGGTTGCTTAATAGTCACAAGGACTGCAGGGCTGTAAATGACACCTGCCCTCAACAAATGCCCTGGGGTAGGGAATAGGCAAGAAAATTCTACACATTACAACTTTTTCAAGAAGTCAATACGAAGAGGGAAGTTGTAGTCACTCTTTAAAAAAGAAGGAAAAGAAAAAAGAGGACATGCCTAAAGTTCAGTATAAGGAATTATTAGCCACATGCAAATCCAACGTGAAAACGTTTCAGCTCACACCAGTCAAATGACCATCAGCAAAAAGTCTACAAACTATAAATGCTAAGGGCTTTTAGAGAACTCTGTAATTTCTAGATGCTGGTGGAATGTAAAGTGGTAACAGCACTAACGAAAACTGAACGGAGCTGCTTTAAAACGTAAAAATTGAGCTACCATATGATGCGGCAGGGCACCTTTTGGGCCTATAACCTAAGACCACAAGAATCGGAAAGACAGAGGCAGGCAAATGTGCACTGCAGCAATACTGAAATAGCCAAGACATGGAAACACAAAAAAGGTCCATAATCAGATGAATGGACAAAGAAGAAGTGGTAATATGGACAGAATGGAATATCCGTCACGGAAAAAAATAAAAGAATGGCATATGCAGCACCACAGAGGAGCCTAGAGATAATCACACAACGTGAAGTAAGTCAGAATGAGAAAGACAAATGCCCTATGATGTCCCTTATGTTATCTGAAAATTCATAAAAATGAACATATTTCCATAGAGAAAGGCAATCTCAGATTGAGAAGACAAACTTATGGTTAAGCCAAAGAAAACGTGTGAGGAATGGATAAATTAGGATATTGGGGTTAACACACATATACTAATACATATAAAATATATAATCCCCAAAGACCTATGGAATACCAAGAGTGGTCTACTCAACACTCTGTAACAACCTACATGGAAAAGGACCCAAAGATCAATAAATATAGGTATATGTGTAAATGAACAAGATTCTGTACTCCTACAAAAAAAAATTTTTTTTCAATCAAATTTGCTCTGATAAAAACTACAACTTAAAGAGACAGACAAGAATTACGGAGGTTAAACTTATGGGGGTTTGTCCTGGCACATTCCACTCTAATCTGCAACCTAAAACCACAACTTGCAGCGAAGTTCTGTTTCCCTAGCAAGCAGAGTTGGCAACGTAGAAATCCTGCCACCCAAAAGCCGTTTCCTCAAACAGCAGCTTTAAATCTACTGCTAATGGTCACTAATATTCACAAGGACTGCAGGGCTGTAAATGACTCATGCCCTCAAAAAATGTCCTGGGGAAGGGAATGGCCAAAAAAATCCAAACGCAGCAAATTTTTCAAGAAGGCAGTTAGAAGTTGTACGTTTCGCTCAATCTTAAAAAAAAAGTGAAAAGGACACTGATAAACGCAAAACATCAGGAAATATGAGACGCATGCAAATCCAATCTACACAAAGGTATCACCTCACACCAGTCAGAATGACCATCAGCAAAAAGTCTACAAACAATAGATGTTGAAGAAGTTGTGGAGAATAGCGTAACCTCTCGGTCTAAGTGGGATGTAAACTGGTAACGGCCAATAATAGGAACAGAATGGCAGCGCATTTAAAGGTAAAAATTGAGTCACCATATGATCCGGAAGTCCCACTATTGGGCCTTTCACCTGTGAAAGTCAGAATCAAAAAGACACGGGATGGGGCTTCCCTGGTGGTGCAGTGGTTGAGAGTCTGCCTGCCAAGGCAGGGGCCACGGGTTCGATCCCTGGTCTGGGAGGATCCCGCATGCCGCGGAGCAATTGGGCCCGTGAGCCAAAGCTGCTGAGCCTGCGCATCTGGAGCCTGTGCTCCGCAGCGGGAGAGGCCGCGATGGTGGGAGGCCCGCGCACCGTGATGAGGAGTGGCCCCCACTTGCCGCAACTGGAGAAAGCCCTCGCACAGAAACAAGGAACCAGCACAGCCAAAAATAAATAAATAAATTCATTAATTAATTTAAAAAAAAATCTTAAAAAAAAAAAAGACACGGGATGGAAAATCGTGTATTGCAGCAGTATTTACAATAGCCAAGACATGGAAGCAAACAAAATGTCCATCAACAGATAAATGGACACAGAAGAAGTGGTACACATACCGAATGGAAGAGTAGCCTCGGGAAAAAAATGAACAATGCCGTTTTCAGGACTACACATGAGCCTAGAAATAATCATATTAGCTTAAGTAAGTCAAGAGGGAATGATAAATATCCTATGATATCTTGTATACATGTTAGCCTAAGGTTGCTACCAATAAACATATTTTCACAGAAAAAGACACTCACAGACTTATAAAACAAACTAATGGTTAGCCAAAATGAAAGGTGGGAGGATGGATAAATTAGGACTATGGGGCTAACATAGATATACTAATGTATGTTAAATGTATATAAACATATAACATATAAACCATATGAATTATATACTCACCAATACATATAAAATATATAAAGACAAAACACCTACCAAATACCAAGGGAGGTCTACTCAACTTTCTGTAATAACATACAAGGTAACAGGATCCGAAGATGAACAGACATATGTATGAATCATTGAGCAGATTCTGTACAGCCAGAAAACCACAACACTCTAATCAAATTTACTCCGATAAGAAATAGAAATTAAATTTAAAAAACAAACATAAGTAAGGTGACATAAACTTCTGGGGGCTTGTCCCAGCACATTCCACTCTAATTTACAACCTTGGAACACTACTTTCAGGAAGACTCTTTTGCACTAGTAACAAGCGTTGAGAACGTAATAATGCTGCCGCCTTGTGGTTGTTTCCCATAACAGCAGCTTTAAACCAAGTGCTAATGGTTGCTTAATAGTCACAAGGACTGCAGGGCTGTAAATGACACCTGCCCTCAACAAATGCCCTGGGGTAGGGAATAGGCAAGAAAATTCTACACATTACAACTTTTTCAAGAAGTCAATACGAAGAGGGAAGTTGTAGTCACTCTTTAAAAAAGAAGGAAAAGAAAAAAGAGGACATGCCTAAAGTTCAGTATAAGGAATTATTAGCCACATGCAAATCCAACGTGAAAACGTTTCAGCTCACACCAGTCAAATGGCCATCAGCAAAAAGTCTACAAACTATAAATGCTAAGGGCTTTTAGAGAACTCTGTAATTTCTAGATGCTGGTGGAATGTAAAGTGGTAACAGCACTAACGAAAACTGAACGGAGCTGCTTTAAAACGTAAAAATTGAGCTACCATATGATGCGGCAGGGCACCTTTTGGGCCTATAACCTAAGACCACAAGAATCGGAAAGACAGAGGCAGGCAAATGTGCACTGCAGCAATACTGAAATAGCCAAGACATGGAAACACAAAAAAGGTCCATAATCAGATGAATGGACAAAGAAGAAGTGGTAATATGGACAGAATGGAATATCCGTCACGGAAAAAAATAAAAGAATGGCATATGCAGCACCACAGAGGAGCCTAGAGATAATCACACAACGTGAAGTAAGTCAGAATGAGAAAGACAAATGCCCTATGATGTCCCTTATGTTATCTGAAAATTCATAAAAATGAACATATTTCCATAGAGAAAGGCAATCTCAGATTGAGAAGACAAACTTATGGTTAAGCCAAAGAAAACGTGTGAGGAATGGATAAATTAGGATATTGGGGTTAACACACATATACTAATACATATAAAATATATAATCCCCAAAGACCTATGGAATACCAAGAGTGGTCTACTCAACACTCTGTAACAACCTACATGGAAAAGGACCCAAAGATCAATAAATATAGGTATATGTGTAAATGAACAAGATTCTGTACTCCTACAAAAAAAAATTTTTTTTCAATCAAATTTGCTCTGATAAAAACTACAACTTAAAGAGACAGACAAGAATTACGGAGGTTAAACTTATGGGGGTTTGTCCTGGCACATTCCACTCTAATCTGCAACCTAAAACCACAACTTGCAGCGAAGTTCTGTTTCCCTAGCAAGCAGAGTTGGCAACGTAGAAATCCTGCCACCCAAAAGCCGTTTCCTCAAACAGCAGCTTTAAATCTACTGCTAATGGTCACTAATATTCACAAGGACTGCAGGGCTGTAAATGACTCATGCCCTCAAAAAATGTCCTGGGGAAGGGAATGGCCAAAAAAATCCAAACGCAGCAAATTTTTCAAGAAGGCAGTTAGAAGTTGTACGTTTCGCTCAATCTTAAAAAAAAAGTGAAAAGGACACTGATAAACGCAAAACATCAGGAAATATGAGACGCATGCAAATCCAATCTACACAAAGGTATCACCTCACACCAGTCAGAATGACCATCAGCAAAAAGTCTACAAACAATAGATGTTGAAGAAGTTGTGGAGAATAGCGTAACCTCTCGGTCTAAGTGGGATGTAAACTGGTAACGGCCAATAATAGGAACAGAATGGCAGCGCATTTAAAGGTAAAAATTGAGTCACCATATGATCCGGAAGTCCCACTATTGGGCCTTTCACCTGTGAAAGTCAGAATCAAAAAGACACGGGATGGGGCTTCCCTGGTGGTGCAGTGGTTGAGAGTCTGCCTGCCAAGGCAGGGGCCACGGGTTCGATCCCTGGTCTGGGAGGATCCTGCATGCCGCGGAGCAATTGGGCCCGTGAGCCAAAGCTGCTGAGCCTGCGCATCTGGAGCCTGTGCTCCGCAGCGGGAGAGGCCGCGATGGTGGGAGGCCCGCGCACCGTGATGAGGAGTGGCCCCCACTTGCCGCAACTGGAGAAAGCCCTCGCACAGAAACAAGGAACCAGCACAGCCAAAAATAAATAAATAAATTCATTAATTAATTTAAAAAAAAATCTTAAAAAAAAAAAAGACACGGGATGGAAAATCGTGTATTGCAGCAGTATTTACAATAGCCAAGACATGGAAGCAAACAAAATGTCCATCAACAGATAAATGGACACAGAAGAAGTGGTACACATACCGAATGGAAGAGTAGCCTCGGGAAAAAAATGAACAATGCCGTTTTCAGGACTACACATGAGCCTAGAAATAATCATATTAGCTTAAGTAAGTCAAGAGGGAATGATAAATATCCTATGATATCTTGTATACATGTTAGCCTAAGGTTGCTACCAATAAACATATTTTCACAGAAAAAGACACTCACAGACTTATAAAACAAACTAATGGTTAGCCAAAATGAAAGGTGGGAGGATGGATAAATTAGGACTATGGGGCTAACATAGATATACTAATGTATGTTAAATGTATATAAACATATAACATATAAACCATATGAATTATATACTCACCAATACATATAAAATATATAAAGACAAAACACCTACCAAATACCAAGGGAGGTCTACTCAACTTTCTGTAATAACATACAAGGTAACAGGATCCGAAGATGAACAGACATATGTATGAATCATTGAGCAGATTCTGTACAGCCAGAAAACCACAACACTCTAATCAAATTTACTCCGATAAGAAATAGAAATTAAATTTAAAAAACAAACATAAGTAAGGTGACATAAACTTCTGGGGGCTTGTCCCAGCACATTCCACTCTAATTTACAACCTTGGAACACTACTTTCAGGAAGACTCTTTTGCACTAGTAACAAGCGTTGAGAACGTAATAATGCTGCCGCCTTGTGGTTGTTTCCCATAACAGCAGCTTTAAACCAAGTGCTAATGGTTGCTTAATAGTCACAAGGACTGCAGGGCTGTAAATGACACCTGCCCTCAACAAATGCCCTGGGGTAGGGAATAGGCAAGAAAATTCTACACATTACAACTTTTTCAAGAAGTCAATACGAAGAGGGAAGTTGTAGTCACTCTTTAAAAAAGAAGGAAAAGAAAAAAGAGGACATGCCTAAAGTTCAGTATAAGGAATTATTAGCCACATGCAAATCCAACGTGAAAACGTTTCAGCTCACACCAGTCAAATGACCATCAGCAAAAAGTCTACAAACTATAAATGCTAAGGGCTTTTAGAGAACTCTGTAATTTCTAGATGCTGGTGGAATGTAAAGTGGTAACAGCACTAACGAAAACTGAACGGAGCTGCTTTAAAACGTAAAAATTGAGCTACCATATGATGCGGCAGGGCACCTTTTGGGCCTATAACCTAAGACCACAAGAATCGGAAAGACAGAGGCAGGCAAATGTGCACTGCAGCAATACTGAAATAGCCAAGACATGGAAACACAAAAAAGGTCCATAATCAGATGAATGGACAAAGAAGAAGTGGTAATATGGACAGAATGGAATATCCGTCACGGAAAAAAATAAAAGAATGGCATATGCAGCACCACAGAGGAGCCTAGAGATAATCACACAACGTGAAGTAAGTCAGAATGAGAAAGACAAATGCCCTATGATGTCCCTTATGTTATCTGAAAATTCATAAAAATGAACATATTTCCATAGAGAAAGGCAATCTCAGATTGAGAAGACAAACTTATGGTTAAGCCAAAGAAAACGTGTGAGGAATGGATAAATTAGGATATTGGGGTTAACACACATATACTAATACATATAAAATATATAATCCCCAAAGACCTATGGAATACCAAGAGTGGTCTACTCAACACTCTGTAACAACCTACATGGAAAAGGACCCAAAGATCAATAAATATAGGTATATGTGTAAATGAACAAGATTCTGTACTCCTACAAAAAAAAATTTTTTTTCAATCAAATTTGCTCTGATAAAAACTACAACTTAAAGAGACAGACAAGAATTACGGAGGTTAAACTTATGGGGGTTTGTCCTGGCACATTCCACTCTAATCTGCAACCTAAAACCACAACTTGCAGCGAAGTTCTGTTTCCCTAGCAAGCAGAGTTGGCAACGTAGAAATCCTGCCACCCAAAAGCCGTTTCCTCAAACAGCAGCTTTAAATCTACTGCTAATGGTCACTAATATTCACAAGGACTGCAGGGCTGTAAATGACTCATGCCCTCAAAAAATGTCCTGGGGAAGGGAATGGCCAAAAAAATCCAAACGCAGCAAATTTTTCAAGAAGGCAGTTAGAAGTTGTACGTTTCGCTCAATCTTAAAAAAAAAGTGAAAAGGACACTGATAAACGCAAAACATCAGGAAATATGAGACGCATGCAAATCCAATCTACACAAAGGTATCACCTCACACCAGTCAGAATGACCATCAGCAAAAAGTCTACAAACAATAGATGTTGAAGAAGTTGTGGAGAATAGCGTAACCTCTCGGTCTAAGTGGGATGTAAACTGGTAACGGCCAATAATAGGAACAGAATGGCAGCGCATTTAAAGGTAAAAATTGAGTCACCATATGATCCGGAAGTCCCACTATTGGGCCTTTCACCTGTGAAAGTCAGAATCAAAAAGACACGGGATGGGGCTTCCCTGGTGGTGCAGTGGTTGAGAGTCTGCCTGCCAAGGCAGGGGCCACGGGTTCGATCCCTGGTCTGGGAGGATCCCGCATGCCGCGGAGCAATTGGGCCCGTGAGCCAAAGCTGCTGAGCCTGCGCATCTGGAGCCTGTGCTCCGCAGCGGGAGAGGCCGCGATGGTGGGAGGCCCGCGCACCGTGATGAGGAGTGGCCCCCACTTGCCGCAACTGGAGAAAGCCCTCGCACAGAAACAAGGAACCAGCACAGCCAAAAATAAATAAATAAATTCATTAATTAATTTAAAAAAAAATCTTAAAAAAAAAAAAGACACGGGATGGAAAATCGTGTATTGCAGCAGTATTTACAATAGCCAAGACATGGAAGCAAACAAAATGTCCATCAACAGATAAATGGACACAGAAGAAGTGGTACACATACCGAATGGAAGAGTAGCCTCGGGAAAAAAATGAACAATGCCGTTTTCAGGACTACACATGAGCCTAGAAATAATCATATTAGCTTAAGTAAGTCAAGAGGGAATGATAAATATCCTATGATATCTTGTATACATGTTAGCCTAAGGTTGCTACCAATAAACATATTTTCACAGAAAAAGACACTCACAGACTTATAAAACAAACTAATGGTTAGCCAAAATGAAAGGTGGGAGGATGGATAAATTAGGACTATGGGGCTAACATAGATATACTAATGTATGTTAAATGTATATAAACATATAACATATAAACCATATGAATTATATACTCACCAATACATATAAAATATATAAAGACAAAACACCTACCAAATACCAAGGGAGGTCTACTCAACTTTCTGTAATAACATACAAGGTAACAGGATCCGAAGATGAACAGACATATGTATGAATCATTGAGCAGATTCTGTACAGCCAGAAAACCACAACACTCTAATCAAATTTACTCCGATAAGAAATAGAAATTAAATTTAAAAAACAAACATAAGTAAGGTGACATAAACTTCTGGGGGCTTGTCCCAGCACATTCCACTCTAATTTACAACCTTGGAACACTACTTTCAGGAAGACTCTTTTGCACTAGTAACAAGCGTTGAGAACGTAATAATGCTGCCGCCTTGTGGTTGTTTCCCATAACAGCAGCTTTAAACCAAGTGCTAATGGTTGCTTAATAGTCACAAGGACTGCAGGGCTGTAAATGACACCTGCCCTCAACAAATGCCCTGGGGTAGGGAATAGGCAAGAAAATTCTACACATTACAACTTTTTCAAGAAGTCAATACGAAGAGGGAAGTTGTAGTCACTCTTTAAAAAAGAAGGAAAAGAAAAAAGAGGACATGCCTAAAGTTCAGTATAAGGAATTATTAGCCACATGCAAATCCAACGTGAAAACGTTTCAGCTCACACCAGTCAAATGACCATCAGCAAAAAGTCTACAAACTATAAATGCTAAGGGCTTTTAGAGAACTCTGTAATTTCTAGATGCTGGTGGAATGTAAAGTGGTAACAGCACTAACGAAAACTGAACGGAGCTGCTTTAAAACGTAAAAATTGAGCTACCATATGATGCGGCAGGGCACCTTTTGGGCCTATAACCTAAGACCACAAGAATCGGAAAGACAGAGGCAGGCAAATGTGCACTGCAGCAATACTGAAATAGCCAAGACATGGAAACACAAAAAAGGTCCATAATCAGATGAATGGACAAAGAAGAAGTGGTAATATGGACAGAATGGAATATCCGTCACGGAAAAAAATAAAAGAATGGCATATGCAGCACCACAGAGGAGCCTAGAGATAATCACACAACGTGAAGTAAGTCAGAATGAGAAAGACAAATGCCCTATGATGTCCCTTATGTTATCTGAAAATTCATAAAAATGAACATATTTCCATAGAGAAAGGCAATCTCAGATTGAGAAGACAAACTTATGGTTAAGCCAAAGAAAACGTGTGAGGAATGGATAAATTAGGATATTGGGGTTAACACACATATACTAATACATATAAAATATATAATCCCCAAAGACCTATGGAATACCAAGAGTGGTCTACTCAACACTCTGTAACAACCTACATGGAAAAGGACCCAAAGATCAATAAATATAGGTATATGTGTAAATGAACAAGATTCTGTACTCCTACAAAAAAAAATTTTTTTTCAATCAAATTTGCTCTGATAAAAACTACAACTTAAAGAGACAGACAAGAATTACGGAGGTTAAACTTATGGGGGTTTGTCCTGGCACATTCCACTCTAATCTGCAACCTAAAACCACAACTTGCAGCGAAGTTCTGTTTCCCTAGCAAGCAGAGTTGGCAACGTAGAAATCCTGCCACCCAAAAGCCGTTTCCTCAAACAGCAGCTTTAAATCTACTGCTAATGGTCACTAATATTCACAAGGACTGCAGGGCTGTAAATGACTCATGCCCTCAAAAAATGTCCTGGGGAAGGGAATGGCCAAAAAAATCCAAACGCAGCAAATTTTTCAAGAAGGCAGTTAGAAGTTGTACGTTTCGCTCAATCTTAAAAAAAAAGTGAAAAGGACACTGATAAACGCAAAACATCAGGAAATATGAGACGCATGCAAATCCAATCTACACAAAGGTATCACCTCACACCAGTCAGAATGACCATCAGCAAAAAGTCTACAAACAATAGATGTTGAAGAAGTTGTGGAGAATAGCGTAACCTCTCGGTCTAAGTGGGATGTAAACTGGTAACGGCCAATAATAGGAACAGAATGGCAGCGCATTTAAAGGTAAAAATTGAGTCACCATATGATCCGGAAGTCCCACTATTGGGCCTTTCACCTGTGAAAGTCAGAATCAAAAAGACACGGGATGGGGCTTCCCTGGTGGTGCAGTGGTTGAGAGTCTGCCTGCCAAGGCAGGGGCCACGGGTTCGATCCCTGGTCTGGGAGGATCCCGCATGCCGCGGAGCAATTGGGCCCGTGAGCCAAAGCTGCTGAGCCTGCGCATCTGGAGCCTGTGCTCCGCAGCGGGAGAGGCCGCGATGGTGGGAGGCCCGCGCACCGTGATGAGGAGTGGCCCCCACTTGCCGCAACTGGAGAAAGCCCTCGCACAGAAACAAGGAACCAGCACAGCCAAAAATAAATAAATAAATTCATTAATTAATTTAAAAAAAAATCTTAAAAAAAAAAAAGACACGGGATGGAAAATCGTGTATTGCAGCAGTATTTACAATAGCCAAGACATGGAAGCAAACAAAATGTCCATCAACAGATAAATGGACACAGAAGAAGTGGTACACATACCGAATGGAAGAGTAGCCTCGGGAAAAAAATGAACAATGCCGTTTTCAGGACTACACATGAGCCTAGAAATAATCATATTAGCTTAAGTAAGTCAAGAGGGAATGATAAATATCCTATGATATCTTGTATACATGTTAGCCTAAGGTTGCTACCAATAAACATATTTTCACAGAAAAAGACACTCACAGACTTATAAAACAAACTAATGGTTAGCCAAAATGAAAGGTGGGAGGATGGATAAATTAGGACTATGGGGCTAACATAGATATACTAATGTATGTTAAATGTATATAAACATATAACATATAAACCATATGAATTATATACTCACCAATACATATAAAATATATAAAGACAAAACACCTACCAAATACCAAGGGAGGTCTACTCAACTTTCTGTAATAACATACAAGGTAACAGGATCCGAAGATGAACAGACATATGTATGAATCATTGAGCAGATTCTGTACAGCCAGAAAACCACAACACTCTAATCAAATTTACTCCGATAAGAAATAGAAATTAAATTTAAAAAACAAACATAAGTAAGGTGACATAAACTTCTGGGGGCTTGTCCCAGCACATTCCACTCTAATTTACAACCTTGGAACACTACTTTCAGGAAGACTCTTTTGCACTAGTAACAAGCGTTGAGAACGTAATAATGCTGCCGCCTTGTGGTTGTTTCCCATAACAGCAGCTTTAAACCAAGTGCTAATGGTTGCTTAATAGTCACAAGGACTGCAGGGCTGTAAATGACACCTGCCCTCAACAAATGCCCTGGGGTAGGGAATAGGCAAGAAAATTCTACACATTACAACTTTTTCAAGAAGTCAATACGAAGAGGGAAGTTGTAGTCACTCTTTAAAAAAGAAGGAAAAGAAAAAAGAGGACATGCCTAAAGTTCAGTATAAGGAATTATTAGCCACATGCAAATCCAACGTGAAAACGTTTCAGCTCACACCAGTCAAATGACCATCAGCAAAAAGTCTACAAACTATAAATGCTAAGGGCTTTTAGAGAACTCTGTAATTTCTAGATGCTGGTGGAATGTAAAGTGGTAACAGCACTAACGAAAACTGAACGGAGCTGCTTTAAAACGTAAAAATTGAGCTACCATATGATGCGGCAGGGCACCTTTTGGGCCTATAACCTAAGACCACAAGAATCGGAAAGACAGAGGCAGGCAAATGTGCACTGCAGCAATACTGAAATAGCCAAGACATGGAAACACAAAAAAGGTCCATAATCAGATGAATGGACAAAGAAGAAGTGGTAATATGGACAGAATGGAATATCCGTCACGGAAAAAAATAAAAGAATGGCATATGCAGCACCACAGAGGAGCCTAGAGATAATCACACAACGTGAAGTAAGTCAGAATGAGAAAGACAAATGCCCTATGATGTCCCTTATGTTATCTGAAAATTCATAAAAATGAACATATTTCCATAGAGAAAGGCAATCTCAGATTGAGAAGACAAACTTATGGTTAAGCCAAAGAAAACGTGTGAGGAATGGATAAATTAGGATATTGGGGTTAACACACATATACTAATACATATAAAATATATAATCCCCAAAGACCTATGGAATACCAAGAGTGGTCTACTCAACACTCTGTAACAACCTACATGGAAAAGGACCCAAAGATCAATAAATATAGGTATATGTGTAAATGAACAAGATTCTGTACTCCTACAAAAAAAAATTTTTTTTCAATCAAATTTGCTCTGATAAAAACTACAACTTAAAGAGACAGACAAGAATTACGGAGGTTAAACTTATGGGGGTTTGTCCTGGCACATTCCACTCTAATCTGCAACCTAAAACCACAACTTGCAGCGAAGTTCTGTTTCCCTAGCAAGCAGAGTTGGCAACGTAGAAATCCTGCCACCCAAAAGCCGTTTCCTCAAACAGCAGCTTTAAATCTACTGCTAATGGTCACTAATATTCACAAGGACTGCAGGGCTGTAAATGACTCATGCCCTCAAAAAATGTCCTGGGGAAGGGAATGGCCAAAAAAATCCAAACGCAGCAAATTTTTCAAGAAGGCAGTTAGAAGTTGTACGTTTCGCTCAATCTTAAAAAAAAAGTGAAAAGGACACTGATAAACGCAAAACATCAGGAAATATGAGACGCATGCAAATCCAATCTACACAAAGGTATCACCTCACACCAGTCAGAATGACCATCAGCAAAAAGTCTACAAACAATAGATGTTGAAGAAGTTGTGGAGAATAGCGTAACCTCTCGGTCTAAGTGGGATGTAAACTGGTAACGGCCAATAATAGGAACAGAATGGCAGCGCATTTAAAGGTAAAAATTGAGTCACCATATGATCCGGAAGTCCCACTATTGGGCCTTTCACCTGTGAAAGTCAGAATCAAAAAGACACGGGATGGGGCTTCCCTGGTGGTGCAGTGGTTGAGAGTCTGCCTGCCAAGGCAGGGGCCACGGGTTCGATCCCTGGTCTGGGAGGATCCCGCATGCCGCGGAGCAATTGGGCCCGTGAGCCAAAGCTGCTGAGCCTGCGCATCTGGAGCCTGTGCTCCGCAGCGGGAGAGGCCGCGATGGTGGGAGGCCCGCGCACCGTGATGAGGAGTGGCCCCCACTTGCCGCAACTGGAGAAAGCCCTCGCACAGAAACAAGGAACCAGCACAGCCAAAAATAAATAAATAAATTCATTAATTAATTTAAAAAAAAATCTTAAAAAAAAAAAGACACGGGATGGAAAATCGTGTATTGCAGCAGTATTTACAATAGCCAAGACATGGAAGCAAACAAAATGTCCATCAACAGATAAATGGACACAGAAGAAGTGGTACACATACCGAATGGAAGAGTAGCCTCGGGAAAAAAATGAACAATGCCGTTTTCAGGACTACACATGAGCCTAGAAATAATCATATTAGCTTAAGTAAGTCAAGAGGGAATGATAAATATCCTATGATATCTTGTATACATGTTAGCCTAAGGTTGCTACCAATAAACATATTTTCACAGAAAAAGACACTCACAGACTTATAAAACAAACTAATGGTTAGCCAAAATGAAAGGTGGGAGGATGGATAAATTAGGACTATGGGGCTAACATAGATATACTAATGTATGTTAAATGTATATAAACATATAACATATAAACCATATGAATTATATACTCACCAATACATATAAAATATATAAAGACAAAACACCTACCAAATACCAAGGGAGGTCTACTCAACTTTCTGTAATAACATACAAGGTAACAGGATCCGAAGATGAACAGACATATGTATGAATCATTGAGCAGATTCTGTACAGCCAGAAAACCACAACACTCTAATCAAATTTACTCCGATAAGAAATAGAAATTAAATTTAAAAAACAAACATAAGTAAGGTGACATAAACTTCTGGGGGCTTGTCCCAGCACATTCCACTCTAATTTACAACCTTGGAACACTACTTTCAGGAAGACTCTTTTGCACTAGTAACAAGCGTTGAGAACGTAATAATGCTGCCGCCTTGTGGTTGTTTCCCATAACAGCAGCTTTAAACCAAGTGCTAATGGTTGCTTAATAGTCACAAGGACTGCAGGGCTGTAAATGACACCTGCCCTCAACAAATGCCCTGGGGTAGGGAATAGGCAAGAAAATTCTACACATTACAACTTTTTCAAGAAGTCAATACGAAGAGGGAAGTTGTAGTCACTCTTTAAAAAAGAAGGAAAAGAAAAAAGAGGACATGCCTAAAGTTCAGTATAAGGAATTATTAGCCACATGCAAATCCAACGTGAAAACGTTTCAGCTCACACCAGTCAAATGACCATCAGCAAAAAGTCTACAAACTATAAATGCTAAGGGCTTTTAGAGAACTCTGTAATTTCTAGATGCTGGTGGAATGTAAAGTGGTAACAGCACTAACGAAAACTGAACGGAGCTGCTTTAAAACGTAAAAATTGAGCTACCATATGATGCGGCAGGGCACCTTTTGGGCCTATAACCTAAGACCACAAGAATCGGAAAGACAGAGGCAGGCAAATGTGCACTGCAGCAATACTGAAATAGCCAAGACATGGAAACACAAAAAAGGTCCATAATCAGATGAATGGACAAAGAAGAAGTGGTAATATGGACAGAATGGAATATCCGTCACGGAAAAAAATAAAAGAATGGCATATGCAGCACCACAGAGGAGCCTAGAGATAATCACACAACGTGAAGTAAGTCAGAATGAGAAAGACAAATGCCCTATGATGTCCCTTATGTTATCTGAAAATTCATAAAAATGAACATATTTCCATAGAGAAAGGCAATCTCAGATTGAGAAGACAAACTTATGGTTAAGCCAAAGAAAACGTGTGAGGAATGGATAAATTAGGATATTGGGGTTAACACACATATACTAATACATATAAAATATATAATCCCCAAAGACCTATGGAATACCAAGAGTGGTCTACTCAACACTCTGTAACAACCTACATGGAAAAGGACCCAAAGATCAATAAATATAGGTATATGTGTAAATGAACAAGATTCTGTACTCCTACAAAAAAAAATTTTTTTTCAATCAAATTTGCTCTGATAAAAACTACAACTTAAAGAGACAGACAAGAATTACGGAGGTTAAACTTATGGGGGTTTGTCCTGGCACATTCCACTCTAATCTGCAACCTAAAACCACAACTTGCAGCGAAGTTCTGTTTCCCTAGCAAGCAGAGTTGGCAACGTAGAAATCCTGCCACCCAAAAGCCGTTTCCTCAAACAGCAGCTTTAAATCTACTGCTAATGGTCACTAATATTCACAAGGACTGCAGGGCTGTAAATGACTCATGCCCTCAAAAAATGTCCTGGGGAAGGGAATGGCCAAAAAAATCCAAACGCAGCAAATTTTTCAAGAAGGCAGTTAGAAGTTGTACGTTTCGCTCAATCTTAAAAAAAAAGTGAAAAGGACACTGATAAACGCAAAACATCAGGAAATATGAGACGCATGCAAATCCAATCTACACAAAGGTATCACCTCACACCAGTCAGAATGACCATCAGCAAAAAGTCTACAAACAATAGATGTTGAAGAAGTTGTGGAGAATAGCGTAACCTCTCGGTCTAAGTGGGATGTAAACTGGTAACGGCCAATAATAGGAACAGAATGGCAGCGCATTTAAAGGTAAAAATTGAGTCACCATATGATCCGGAAGTCCCACTATTGGGCCTTTCACCTGTGAAAGTCAGAATCAAAAAGACACGGGATGGGGCTTCCCTGGTGGTGCAGTGGTTGAGAGTCTGCCTGCCAAGGCAGGGGCCACGGGTTCGATCCCTGGTCTGGGAGGATCCCGCATGCCGCGGAGCAATTGGGCCCGTGAGCCAAAGCTGCTGAGCCTGCGCATCTGGAGCCTGTGCTCCGCAGCGGGAGAGGCCGCGATGGTGGGAGGCCCGCGCACCGTGATGAGGAGTGGCCCCCACTTGCCGCAACTGGAGAAAGCCCTCGCACAGAAACAAGGAACCAGCACAGCCAAAAATAAATAAATAAATTCATTAATTAATTTAAAAAAAAATCTTAAAAAAAAAAAAGACACGGGATGGAAAATCGTGTATTGCAGCAGTATTTACAATAGCCAAGACATGGAAGCAAACAAAATGTCCATCAACAGATAAATGGACACAGAAGAAGTGGTACACATACCGAATGGAAGAGTAGCCTCGGGAAAAAAATGAACAATGCCGTTTTCAGGACTACACATGAGCCTAGAAATAATCATATTAGCTTAAGTAAGTCAAGAGGGAATGATAAATATCCTATGATATCTTGTATACATGTTAGCCTAAGGTTGCTACCAATAAACATATTTTCACAGAAAAAGACACTCACAGACTTATAAAACAAACTAATGGTTAGCCAAAATGAAAGGTGGGAGGATGGATAAATTAGGACTATGGGGCTAACATAGATATACTAATGTATGTTAAATGTATATAAACATATAACATATAAACCATATGAATTATATACTCACCAATACATATAAAATATATAAAGACAAAACACCTACCAAATACCAAGGGAGGTCTACTCAACTTTCTGTAATAACATACAAGGTAACAGGATCCGAAGATGAACAGACATATGTATGAATCATTGAGCAGATTCTGTACAGCCAGAAAACCACAACACTCTAATCAAATTTACTCCGATAAGAAATAGAAATTAAATTTAAAAAACAAACATAAGTAAGGTGACATAAACTTCTGGGGGCTTGTCCCAGCACATTCCACTCTAATTTACAACCTTGGAACACTACTTTCAGGAAGACTCTTTTGCACTAGTAACAAGCGTTGAGAACGTAATAATGCTGCCGCCTTGTGGTTGTTTCCCATAACAGCAGCTTTAAACCAAGTGCTAATGGTTGCTTAATAGTCACAAGGACTGCAGGGCTGTAAATGACACCTGCCCTCAACAAATGCCCTGGGGTAGGGAATAGGCAAGAAAATTCTACACATTACAACTTTTTCAAGAAGTCAATACGAAGAGGGAAGTTGTAGTCACTCTTTAAAAAAGAAGGAAAAGAAAAAAGAGGACATGCCTAAAGTTCAGTATAAGGAATTATTAGCCACATGCAAATCCAACGTGAAAACGTTTCAGCTCACACCAGTCAAATGACCATCAGCAAAAAGTCTACAAACTATAAATGCTAAGGGCTTTTAGAGAACTCTGTAATTTCTAGATGCTGGTGGAATGTAAAGTGGTAACAGCACTAACGAAAACTGAACGGAGCTGCTTTAAAACGTAAAAATTGAGCTACCATATGATGCGGCAGGGCACCTTTTGGGCCTATAACCTAAGACCACAAGAATCGGAAAGACAGAGGCAGGCAAATGTGCACTGCAGCAATACTGAAATAGCCAAGACATGGAAACACAAAAAAGGTCCATAATCAGATGAATGGACAAAGAAGAAGTGGTAATATGGACAGAATGGAATATCCGTCACGGAAAAAAATAAAAGAATGGCATATGCAGCACCACAGAGGAGCCTAGAGATAATCACACAACGTGAAGTAAGTCAGAATGAGAAAGACAAATGCCCTATGATGTCCCTTATGTTATCTGAAAATTCATAAAAATGAACATATTTCCATAGAGAAAGGCAATCTCAGATTGAGAAGACAAACTTATGGTTAAGCCAAAGAAAACGTGTGAGGAATGGATAAATTAGGATATTGGGGTTAACACACATATACTAATACATATAAAATATATAATCCCCAAAGACCTATGGAATACCAAGAGTGGTCTACTCAACACTCTGTAACAACCTACATGGAAAAGGACCCAAAGATCAATAAATATAGGTATATGTGTAAATGAACAAGATTCTGTACTCCTACAAAAAAAAATTTTTTTTCAATCAAATTTGCTCTGATAAAAACTACAACTTAAAGAGACAGACAAGAATTACGGAGGTTAAACTTATGGGGGTTTGTCCTGGCACATTCCACTCTAATCTGCAACCTAAAACCACAACTTGCAGCGAAGTTCTGTTTCCCTAGCAAGCAGAGTTGGCAACGTAGAAATCCTGCCACCCAAAAGCCGTTTCCTCAAACAGCAGCTTTAAATCTACTGCTAATGGTCACTAATATTCACAAGGACTGCAGGGCTGTAAATGACTCATGCCCTCAAAAAATGTCCTGGGGAAGGGAATGGCCAAAAAAATCCAAACGCAGCAAATTTTTCAAGAAGGCAGTTAGAAGTTGTACGTTTCGCTCAATCTTAAAAAAAAAGTGAAAAGGACACTGATAAACGCAAAACATCAGGAAATATGAGACGCATGCAAATCCAATCTACACAAAGGTATCACCTCACACCAGTCAGAATGACCATCAGCAAAAAGTCTACAAACAATAGATGTTGAAGAAGTTGTGGAGAATAGCGTAACCTCTCGGTCTAAGTGGGATGTAAACTGGTAACGGCCAATAATAGGAACAGAATGGCAGCGCATTTAAAGGTAAAAATTGAGTCACCATATGATCCGGAAGTCCCACTATTGGGCCTTTCACCTGTGAAAGTCAGAATCAAAAAGACACGGGATGGGGCTTCCCTGGTGGTGCAGTGGTTGAGAGTCTGCCTGCCAAGGCAGGGGCCACGGGTTCGATCCCTGGTCTGGGAGGATCCCGCATGCCGCGGAGCAATTGGGCCCGTGAGCCAAAGCTGCTGAGCCTGCGCATCTGGAGCCTGTGCTCCGCAGCGGGAGAGGCCGCGATGGTGGGAGGCCCGCGCACCGTGATGAGGAGTGGCCCCCACTTGCCGCAACTGGAGAAAGCCCTCGCACAGAAACAAGGAACCAGCACAGCCAAAAATAAATAAATAAATTCATTAATTAATTTAAAAAAAAATCTTAAAAAAAAAAAAGACACGGGATGGAAAATCGTGTATTGCAGCAGTATTTACAATAGCCAAGACATGGAAGCAAACAAAATGTCCATCAACAGATAAATGGACACAGAAGAAGTGGTACACATACCGAATGGAAGAGTAGCCTCGGGAAAAAAATGAACAATGCCGTTTTCAGGACTACACATGAGCCTAGAAATAATCATATTAGCTTAAGTAAGTCAAGAGGGAATGATAAATATCCTATGATATCTTGTATACATGTTAGCCTAAGGTTGCTACCAATAAACATATTTTCACAGAAAAAGACACTCACAGACTTATAAAACAAACTAATGGTTAGCCAAAATGAAAGGTGGGAGGATGGATAAATTAGGACTATGGGGCTAACATAGATATACTAATGTATGTTAAATGTATATAAACATATAACATATAAACCATATGAATTATATACTCACCAATACATATAAAATATATAAAGACAAAACACCTACCAAATACCAAGGGAGGTCTACTCAACTTTCTGTAATAACATACAAGGTAACAGGATCCGAAGATGAACAGACATATGTATGAATCATTGAGCAGATTCTGTACAGCCAGAAAACCACAACACTCTAATCAAATTTACTCCGATAAGAAATAGAAATTAAATTTAAAAAACAAACATAAGTAAGGTGACATAAACTTCTGGGGGCTTGTCCCAGCACATTCCACTCTAATTTACAACCTTGGAACACTACTTTCAGGAAGACTCTTTTGCACTAGTAACAAGCGTTGAGAACGTAATAATGCTGCCGCCTTGTGGTTGTTTCCCATAACAGCAGCTTTAAACCAAGTGCTAATGGTTGCTTAATAGTCACAAGGACTGCAGGGCTGTAAATGACACCTGCCCTCAACAAATGCCCTGGGGTAGGGAATAGGCAAGAAAATTCTACACATTACAAATTTTTCAAGAAGTCAATACGAAGAGGGAAGTTGTAGTCACTCTTTAAAAAAGAAGGAAAAGAAAAAAGAGGACATGCCTAAAGTTCAGTATAAGGAATTATTAGCCACATGCAAATCCAACGTGAAAACGTTTCAGCTCACACCAGTCAAATGGCCATCAGCAAAAAGTCTACAAACTATAAATGCTAAGGGCTTTTAGAGAACTCTGTAATTTCTAGATGCTGGTGGAATGTAAAGTGGTAACAGCACTAACGAAAACTGAACGGAGCTGCTTTAAAACGTAAAAATTGAGCTACCATATGATGCGGCAGGGCACCTTTTGGGCCTATAACCTAAGACCACAAGAATCGGAAAGACAGAGGCAGGCAAATGTGCACTGCAGCAATACTGAAATAGCCAAGACATGGAAACACAAAAAAGGTCCATAATCAGATGAATGGACAAAGAAGAAGTGGTAATATGGACAGAATGGAATATCCGTCACGGAAAAAAATAAAAGAATGGCATATGCAGCACCACAGAGGAGCCTAGAGATAATCACACAACGTGAAGTAAGTCAGAATGAGAAAGACAAATGCCCTATGATGTCCCTTATGTTATCTGAAAATTCATAAAAATGAACATATTTCCATAGAGAAAGGCAATCTCAGATTGAGAAGACAAACTTATGGTTAAGCCAAAGAAAACGTGTGAGGAATGGATAAATTAGGATATTGGGGTTAACACACATATACTAATACATATAAAATATATAATCCCCAAAGACCTATGGAATACCAAGAGTGGTCTACTCAACACTCTGTAACAACCTACATGGAAAAGGACCCAAAGATCAATAAATATAGGTATATGTGTAAATGAACAAGATTCTGTACTCCTACAAAAAAAAATTTTTTTTCAATCAAATTTGCTCTGATAAAAACTACAACTTAAAGAGACAGACAAGAATTACGGAGGTTAAACTTATGGGGGTTTGTCCTGGCACATTCCACTCTAATCTGCAACCTAAAACCACAACTTGCAGCGAAGTTCTGTTTCCCTAGCAAGCAGAGTTGGCAACGTAGAAATCCTGCCACCCAAAAGCCGTTTCCTCAAACAGCAGCTTTAAATCTACTGCTAATGGTCACTAATATTCACAAGGACTGCAGGGCTGTAAATGACTCATGCCCTCAAAAAATGTCCTGGGGAAGGGAATGGCCAAAAAAATCCAAACGCAGCAAATTTTTCAAGAAGGCAGTTAGAAGTTGTACGTTTCGCTCAATCTTAAAAAAAAAGTGAAAAGGACACTGATAAACGCAAAACATCAGGAAATATGAGACGCATGCAAATCCAATCTACACAAAGGTATCACCTCACACCAGTCAGAATGACCATCAGCAAAAAGTCTACAAACAATAGATGTTGAAGAAGTTGTGGAGAATAGCGTAACCTCTCGGTCTAAGTGGGATGTAAACTGGTAACGGCCAATAATAGGAACAGAATGGCAGCGCATTTAAAGGTAAAAATTGAGTCACCATATGATCCGGAAGTCCCACTATTGGGCCTTTCACCTGTGAAAGTCAGAATCAAAAAGACACGGGATGGGGCTTCCCTGGTGGTGCAGTGGTTGAGAGTCTGCCTGCCAAGGCAGGGGCCACGGGTTCGATCCCTGGTCTGGGAGGATCCCGCATGCCGCGGAGCAATTGGGCCCGTGAGCCAAAGCTGCTGAGCCTGCGCATCTGGAGCCTGTGCTCCGCAGCGGGAGAGGCCGCGATGGTGGGAGGCCCGCGCACCGTGATGAGGAGTGGCCCCCACTTGCCGCAACTGGAGAAAGCCCTCGCACAGAAACAAGGAACCAGCACAGCCAAAAATAAATAAATAAATTCATTAATTAATTTAAAAAAAAATCTTAAAAAAAAAAAGACACGGGATGGAAAATCGTGTATTGCAGCAGTATTTACAATAGCCAAGACATGGAAGCAAACAAAATGTCCATCAACAGATAAATGGACACAGAAGAAGTGGTACACATACCGAATGGAAGAGTAGCCTCGGGAAAAAAATGAACAATGCCGTTTTCAGGACTACACATGAGCCTAGAAATAATCATATTAGCTTAAGTAAGTCAAGAGGGAATGATAAATATCCTATGATATCTTGTATACATGTTAGCCTAAGGTTGCTACCAATAAACATATTTTCACAGAAAAAGACACTCACAGACTTATAAAACAAACTAATGGTTAGCCAAAATGAAAGGTGGGAGGATGGATAAATTAGGACTATGGGGCTAACATAGATATACTAATGTATGTTAAATGTATATAAACATATAACATATAAACCATATGAATTATATACTCACCAATACATATAAAATATATAAAGACAAAACACCTACCAAATACCAAGGGAGGTCTACTCAACTTTCTGTAATAACATACAAGGTAACAGGATCCGAAGATGAACAGACATATGTATGAATCATTGAGCAGATTCTGTACAGCCAGAAAACCACAACACTCTAATCAAATTTACTCCGATAAGAAATAGAAATTAAATTTAAAAAACAAACATAAGTAAGGTGACATAAACTTCTGGGGGCTTGTCCCAGCACATTCCACTCTAATTTACAACCTTGGAACACTACTTTCAGGAAGACTCTTTTGCACTAGTAACAAGCGTTGAGAACGTAATAATGCTGCCGCCTTGTGGTTGTTTCCCATAACAGCAGCTTTAAACCAAGTGCTAATGGTTGCTTAATAGTCACAAGGACTGCAGGGCTGTAAATGACACCTGCCCTCAACAAATGCCCTGGGGTAGGGAATAGGCAAGAAAATTCTACACATTACAAATTTTTCAAGAAGTCAATACGAAGAGGGAAGTTGTAGTCACTCTTTAAAAAAGAAGGAAAAGAAAAAAGAGGACATGCCTAAAGTTCAGTATAAGGAATTATTAGCCACATGCAAATCCAACGTGAAAACGTTTCAGCTCACACCAGTCAAATGGCCATCAGCAAAAAGTCTACAAACTATAAATGCTAAGGGCTTTTAGAGAACTCTGTAATTTCTAGATGCTGGTGGAATGTAAAGTGGTAACAGCACTAACGAAAACTGAACGGAGCTGCTTTAAAACGTAAAAATTGAGCTACCATATGATGCGGCAGGGCACCTTTTGGGCCTATAACCTAAGACCACAAGAATCGGAAAGACAGAGGCAGGCAAATGTGCACTGCAGCAATACTGAAATAGCCAAGACATGGAAACACAAAAAAGGTCCATAATCAGATGAATGGACAAAGAAGAAGTGGTAATATGGACAGAATGGAATATCCGTCACGGAAAAAAATAAAAGAATGGCATATGCAGCACCACAGAGGAGCCTAGAGATAATCACACAACGTGAAGTAAGTCAGAATGAGAAAGACAAATGCCCTATGATGTCCCTTATGTTATCTGAAAATTCATAAAAATGAACATATTTCCATAGAGAAAGGCAATCTCAGATTGAGAAGACAAACTTATGGTTAAGCCAAAGAAAACGTGTGAGGAATGGATAAATTAGGATATTGGGGTTAACACACATATACTAATACATATAAAATATATAATCCCCAAAGACCTATGGAATACCAAGAGTGGTCTACTCAACACTCTGTAACAACCTACATGGAAAAGGACCCAAAGATCAATAAATATAGGTATATGTGTAAATGAACAAGATTCTGTACTCCTACAAAAAAAAATTTTTTTTCAATCAAATTTGCTCTGATAAAAACTACAACTTAAAGAGACAGACAAGAATTACGGAGGTTAAACTTATGGGGGTTTGTCCTGGCACATTCCACTCTAATCTGCAACCTAAAACCACAACTTGCAGCGAAGTTCTGTTTCCCTAGCAAGCAGAGTTGGCAACGTAGAAATCCTGCCACCCAAAAGCCGTTTCCTCAAACAGCAGCTTTAAATCTACTGCTAATGGTCACTAATATTCACAAGGACTGCAGGGCTGTAAATGACTCATGCCCTCAAAAAATGTCCTGGGGAAGGGAATGGCCAAAAAAATCCAAACGCAGCAAATTTTTCAAGAAGGCAGTTAGAAGTTGTACGTTTCGCTCAATCTTAAAAAAAAAGTGAAAAGGACACTGATAAACGCAAAACATCAGGAAATATGAGACGCATGCAAATCCAATCTACACAAAGGTATCACCTCACACCAGTCAGAATGACCATCAGCAAAAAGTCTACAAACAATAGATGTTGAAGAAGTTGTGGAGAATAGCGTAACCTCTCGGTCTAAGTGGGATGTAAACTGGTAACGGCCAATAATAGGAACAGAATGGCAGCGCATTTAAAGGTAAAAATTGAGTCACCATATGATCCGGAAGTCCCACTATTGGGCCTTTCACCTGTGAAAGTCAGAATCAAAAAGACACGGGATGGGGCTTCCCTGGTGGTGCAGTGGTTGAGAGTCTGCCTGCCAAGGCAGGGGCCACGGGTTCGATCCCTGGTCTGGGAGGATCCCGCATGCCGCGGAGCAATTGGGCCCGTGAGCCAAAGCTGCTGAGCCTGCGCATCTGGAGCCTGTGCTCCGCAGCGGGAGAGGCCGCGATGGTGGGAGGCCCGCGCACCGTGATGAGGAGTGGCCCCCACTTGCCGCAACTGGAGAAAGCCCTCGCACAGAAACAAGGAACCAGCACAGCCAAAAATAAATAAATAAATTCATTAATTAATTTAAAAAAAAATCTTAAAAAAAAAAAGACACGGGATGGAAAATCGTGTATTGCAGCAGTATTTACAATAGCCAAGACATGGAAGCAAACAAAATGTCCATCAACAGATAAATGGACACAGAAGAAGTGGTACACATACCGAATGGAAGAGTAGCCTCGGGAAAAAAATGAACAATGCCGTTTTCAGGACTACACATGAGCCTAGAAATAATCATATTAGCTTAAGTAAGTCAAGAGGGAATGATAAATATCCTATGATATCTTGTATACATGTTAGCCTAAGGTTGCTACCAATAAACATATTTTCACAGAAAAAGACACTCACAGACTTATAAAACAAACTAATGGTTAGCCAAAATGAAAGGTGGGAGGATGGATAAATTAGGACTATGGGGCTAACATAGATATACTAATGTATGTTAAATGTATATAAACATATAACATATAAACCATATGAATTATATACTCACCAATACATATAAAATATATAAAGACAAAACACCTACCAAATACCAAGGGAGGTCTACTCAACTTTCTGTAATAACATACAAGGTAACAGGATCCGAAGATGAACAGACATATGTATGAATCATTGAGCAGATTCTGTACAGCCAGAAAACCACAACACTCTAATCAAATTTACTCCGATAAGAAATAGAAATTAAATTTAAAAAACAAACATAAGTAAGGTGACATAAACTTCTGGGGGCTTGTCCCAGCACATTCCACTCTAATTTACAACCTTGGAACACTACTTTCAGGAAGACTCTTTTGCACTAGTAACAAGCGTTGAGAACGTAATAATGCTGCCGCCTTGTGGTTGTTTCCCATAACAGCAGCTTTAAACCAAGTGCTAATGGTTGCTTAATAGTCACAAGGACTGCAGGGCTGTAAATGACACCTGCCCTCAACAAATGCCCTGGGGTAGGGAATAGGCAAGAAAATTCTACACATTACAACTTTTTCAAGAAGTCAATACGAAGAGGGAAGTTGTAGTCACTCTTTAAAAAAGAAGGAAAAGAAAAAAGAGGACATGCCTAAAGTTCAGTATAAGGAATTATTAGCCACATGCAAATCCAACGTGAAAACGTTTCAGCTCACACCAGTCAAATGACCATCAGCAAAAAGTCTACAAACTATAAATGCTAAGGGCTTTTAGAGAACTCTGTAATTTCTAGATGCTGGTGGAATGTAAAGTGGTAACAGCACTAACGAAAACTGAACGGAGCTGCTTTAAAACGTAAAAATTGAGCTACCATATGATGCGGCAGGGCACCTTTTGGGCCTATAACCTAAGACCACAAGAATCGGAAAGACAGAGGCAGGCAAATGTGCACTGCAGCAATACTGAAATAGCCAAGACATGGAAACACAAAAAAGGTCCATAATCAGATGAATGGACAAAGAAGAAGTGGTAATATGGACAGAATGGAATATCCGTCACGGAAAAAAATAAAAGAATGGCATATGCAGCACCACAGAGGAGCCTAGAGATAATCACACAACGTGAAGTAAGTCAGAATGAGAAAGACAAATGCCCTATGATGTCCCTTATGTTATCTGAAAATTCATAAAAATGAACATATTTCCATAGAGAAAGGCAATCTCAGATTGAGAAGACAAACTTATGGTTAAGCCAAAGAAAACGTGTGAGGAATGGATAAATTAGGATATTGGGGTTAACACACATATACTAATACATATAAAATATATAATCCCCAAAGACCTATGGAATACCAAGAGTGGTCTACTCAACACTCTGTAACAACCTACATGGAAAAGGACCCAAAGATCAATAAATATAGGTATATGTGTAAATGAACAAGATTCTGTACTCCTACAAAAAAAAATTTTTTTTCAATCAAATTTGCTCTGATAAAAACTACAACTTAAAGAGACAGACAAGAATTACGGAGGTTAAACTTATGGGGGTTTGTCCTGGCACATTCCACTCTAATCTGCAACCTAAAACCACAACTTGCAGCGAAGTTCTGTTTCCCTAGCAAGCAGAGTTGGCAACGTAGAAATCCTGCCACCCAAAAGCCGTTTCCTCAAACAGCAGCTTTAAATCTACTGCTAATGGTCACTAATATTCACAAGGACTGCAGGGCTGTAAATGACTCATGCCCTCAAAAAATGTCCTGGGGAAGGGAATGGCCAAAAAAATCCAAACGCAGCAAATTTTTCAAGAAGGCAGTTAGAAGTTGTACGTTTCGCTCAATCTTAAAAAAAAAGTGAAAAGGACACTGATAAACGCAAAACATCAGGAAATATGAGACGCATGCAAATCCAATCTACACAAAGGTATCACCTCACACCAGTCAGAATGACCATCAGCAAAAAGTCTACAAACAATAGATGTTGAAGAAGTTGTGGAGAATAGCGTAACCTCTCGGTCTAAGTGGGATGTAAACTGGTAACGGCCAATAATAGGAACAGAATGGCAGCGCATTTAAAGGTAAAAATTGAGTCACCATATGATCCGGAAGTCCCACTATTGGGCCTTTCACCTGTGAAAGTCAGAATCAAAAAGACACGGGATGGGGCTTCCCTGGTGGTGCAGTGGTTGAGAGTCTGCCTGCCAAGGCAGGGGCCACGGGTTCGATCCCTGGTCTGGGAGGATCCCGCATGCCGCGGAGCAATTGGGCCCGTGAGCCAAAGCTGCTGAGCCTGCGCATCTGGAGCCTGTGCTCCGCAGCGGGAGAGGCCGCGATGGTGGGAGGCCCGCGCACCGTGATGAGGAGTGGCCCCCACTTGCCGCAACTGGAGAAAGCCCTCGCACAGAAACAAGGAACCAGCACAGCCAAAAATAAATAAATAAATTCATTAATTAATTTAAAAAAAAATCTTAAAAAAAAAAAAGACACGGGATGGAAAATCGTGTATTGCAGCAGTATTTACAATAGCCAAGACATGGAAGCAAACAAAATGTCCATCAACAGATAAATGGACACAGAAGAAGTGGTACACATACCGAATGGAAGAGTAGCCTCGGGAAAAAAATGAACAATGCCGTTTTCAGGACTACACATGAGCCTAGAAATAATCATATTAGCTTAAGTAAGTCAAGAGGGAATGATAAATATCCTATGATATCTTGTATACATGTTAGCCTAAGGTTGCTACCAATAAACATATTTTCACAGAAAAAGACACTCACAGACTTATAAAACAAACTAATGGTTAGCCAAAATGAAAGGTGGGAGGATGGATAAATTAGGACTATGGGGCTAACATAGATATACTAATGTATGTTAAATGTATATAAACATATAACATATAAACCATATGAATTATATACTCACCAATACATATAAAATATATAAAGACAAAACACCTACCAAATACCAAGGGAGGTCTACTCAACTTTCTGTAATAACATACAAGGTAACAGGATCCGAAGATGAACAGACATATGTATGAATCATTGAGCAGATTCTGTACAGCCAGAAAACCACAACACTCTAATCAAATTTACTCCGATAAGAAATAGAAATTAAATTTAAAAAACAAACATAAGTAAGGTGACATAAACTTCTGGGGGCTTGTCCCAGCACATTCCACTCTAATTTACAACCTTGGAACACTACTTTCAGGAAGACTCTTTTGCACTAGTAACAAGCGTTGAGAACGTAATAATGCTGCCGCCTTGTGGTTGTTTCCCATAACAGCAGCTTTAAACCAAGTGCTAATGGTTGCTTAATAGTCACAAGGACTGCAGGGCTGTAAATGACACCTGCCCTCAACAAATGCCCTGGGGTAGGGAATAGGCAAGAAAATTCTACACATTACAACTTTTTCAAGAAGTCAATACGAAGAGGGAAGTTGTAGTCACTCTTTAAAAAAGAAGGAAAAGAAAAAAGAGGACATGCCTAAAGTTCAGTATAAGGAATTATTAGCCACATGCAAATCCAACGTGAAAACGTTTCAGCTCACACCAGTCAAATGACCATCAGCAAAAAGTCTACAAACTATAAATGCTAAGGGCTTTTAGAGAACTCTGTAATTTCTAGATGCTGGTGGAATGTAAAGTGGTAACAGCACTAACGAAAACTGAACGGAGCTGCTTTAAAACGTAAAAATTGAGCTACCATATGATGCGGCAGGGCACCTTTTGGGCCTATAACCTAAGACCACAAGAATCGGAAAGACAGAGGCAGGCAAATGTGCACTGCAGCAATACTGAAATAGCCAAGACATGGAAACACAAAAAAGGTCCATAATCAGATGAATGGACAAAGAAGAAGTGGTAATATGGACAGAATGGAATATCCGTCACGGAAAAAAATAAAAGAATGGCATATGCAGCACCACAGAGGAGCCTAGAGATAATCACACAACGTGAAGTAAGTCAGAATGAGAAAGACAAATGCCCTATGATGTCCCTTATGTTATCTGAAAATTCATAAAAATGAACATATTTCCATAGAGAAAGGCAATCTCAGATTGAGAAGACAAACTTATGGTTAAGCCAAAGAAAACGTGTGAGGAATGGATAAATTAGGATATTGGGGTTAACACACATATACTAATACATATAAAATATATAATCCCCAAAGACCTATGGAATACCAAGAGTGGTCTACTCAACACTCTGTAACAACCTACATGGAAAAGGACCCAAAGATCAATAAATATAGGTATATGTGTAAATGAACAAGATTCTGTACTCCTACAAAAAAAAATTTTTTTTCAATCAAATTTGCTCTGATAAAAACTACAACTTAAAGAGACAGACAAGAATTACGGAGGTTAAACTTATGGGGGTTTGTCCTGGCACATTCCACTCTAATCTGCAACCTAAAACCACAACTTGCAGCGAAGTTCTGTTTCCCTAGCAAGCAGAGTTGGCAACGTAGAAATCCTGCCACCCAAAAGCCGTTTCCTCAAACAGCAGCTTTAAATCTACTGCTAATGGTCACTAATATTCACAAGGACTGCAGGGCTGTAAATGACTCATGCCCTCAAAAAATGTCCTGGGGAAGGGAATGGCCAAAAAAATCCAAACGCAGCAAATTTTTCAAGAAGGCAGTTAGAAGTTGTACGTTTCGCTCAATCTTAAAAAAAAAGTGAAAAGGACACTGATAAACGCAAAACATCAGGAAATATGAGACGCATGCAAATCCAATCTACACAAAGGTATCACCTCACACCAGTCAGAATGACCATCAGCAAAAAGTCTACAAACAATAGATGTTGAAGAAGTTGTGGAGAATAGCGTAACCTCTCGGTCTAAGTGGGATGTAAACTGGTAACGGCCAATAATAGGAACAGAATGGCAGCGCATTTAAAGGTAAAAATTGAGTCACCATATGATCCGGAAGTCCCACTATTGGGCCTTTCACCTGTGAAAGTCAGAATCAAAAAGACACGGGATGGGGCTTCCCTGGTGGTGCAGTGGTTGAGAGTCTGCCTGCCAAGGCAGGGGCCACGGGTTCGATCCCTGGTCTGGGAGGATCCCGCATGCCGCGGAGCAATTGGGCCCGTGAGCCAAAGCTGCTGAGCCTGCGCATCTGGAGCCTGTGCTCCGCAGCGGGAGAGGCCGCGATGGTGGGAGGCCCGCGCACCGTGATGAGGAGTGGCCCCCACTTGCCGCAACTGGAGAAAGCCCTCGCACAGAAACAAGGAACCAGCACAGCCAAAAATAAATAAATAAATTCATTAATTAATTTAAAAAAAAATCTTAAAAAAAAAAAAGACACGGGATGGAAAATCGTGTATTGCAGCAGTATTTACAATAGCCAAGACATGGAAGCAAACAAAATGTCCATCAACAGATAAATGGACACAGAAGAAGTGGTACACATACCGAATGGAAGAGTAGCCTCGGGAAAAAAATGAACAATGCCGTTTTCAGGACTACACATGAGCCTAGAAATAATCATATTAGCTTAAGTAAGTCAAGAGGGAATGATAAATATCCTATGATATCTTGTATACATGTTAGCCTAAGGTTGCTACCAATAAACATATTTTCACAGAAAAAGACACTCACAGACTTATAAAACAAACTAATGGTTAGCCAAAATGAAAGGTGGGAGGATGGATAAATTAGGACTATGGGGCTAACATAGATATACTAATGTATGTTAAATGTATATAAACATATAACATATAAACCATATGAATTATATACTCACCAATACATATAAAATATATAAAGACAAAACACCTACCAAATACCAAGGGAGGTCTACTCAACTTTCTGTAATAACATACAAGGTAACAGGATCCGAAGATGACCAGACATATGTATGAATCATTGAGCAGATTCTGTACAGCCAGAAAACCACAACACTCTAATCAAATTTACTCCGATAAGAAATAGAAATTAAATTTAAAAAACAAACATAAGTAAGGTGACATAAACTTCTGGGGGCTTGTCCCAGCACATTCCACTCTAATTTACAACCTTGGAACACTACTTTCAGGAAGACTCTTTTGCACTAGTAACAAGCGTTGAGAACGTAATAATGCTGCCGCCTTGTGGTTGTTTCCCATAACAGCAGCTTTAAACCAAGTGCTAATGGTTGCTTAATAGTCACAAGGACTGCAGGGCTGTAAATGACACCTGCCCTCAACAAATGCCCTGGGGTAGGGAATAGGCAAGAAAATTCTACACATTACAAATTTTTCAAGAAGTCAATACGAAGAGGGAAGTTGTAGTCACTCTTTAAAAAAGAAGGAAAAGAAAAAAGAGGACATGCCTAAAGTTCAGTATAAGGAATTATTAGCCACATGCAAATCCAACGTGAAAACGTTTCAGCTCACACCAGTCAAATGGCCATCAGCAAAAAGTCTACAAACTATAAATGCTAAGGGCTTTTAGAGAACTCTGTAATTTCTAGATGCTGGTGGAATGTAAAGTGGTAACAGCACTAACGAAAACTGAACGGAGCTGCTTTAAAACGTAAAAATTGAGCTACCATATGATGCGGCAGGGCACCTTTTGGGCCTATAACCTAAGACCACAAGAATCGGAAAGACAGAGGCAGGCAAATGTGCACTGCAGCAATACTGAAATAGCCAAGACATGGAAACACAAAAAAGGTCCATAATCAGATGAATGGACAAAGAAGAAGTGGTAATATGGACAGAATGGAATATCCGTCACGGAAAAAAATAAAAGAATGGCATATGCAGCACCACAGAGGAGCCTAGAGATAATCACACAACGTGAAGTAAGTCAGAATGAGAAAGACAAATGCCCTATGATGTCCCTTATGTTATCTGAAAATTCATAAAAATGAACATATTTCCATAGAGAAAGGCAATCTCAGATTGAGAAGACAAACTTATGGTTAAGCCAAAGAAAACGTGTGAGGAATGGATAAATTAGGATATTGGGGTTAACACACATATACTAATACATATAAAATATATAATCCCCAAAGACCTATGGAATACCAAGAGTGGTCTACTCAACACTCTGTAACAACCTACATGGAAAAGGACCCAAAGATCAATAAATATAGGTATATGTGTAAATGAACAAGATTCTGTACTCCTACAAAAAAAAATTTTTTTTCAATCAAATTTGCTCTGATAAAAACTACAACTTAAAGAGACAGACAAGAATTACGGAGGTTAAACTTATGGGGGTTTGTCCTGGCACATTCCACTCTAATCTGCAACCTAAAACCACAACTTGCAGCGAAGTTCTGTTTCCCTAGCAAGCAGAGTTGGCAACGTAGAAATCCTGCCACCCAAAAGCCGTTTCCTCAAACAGCAGCTTTAAATCTACTGCTAATGGTCACTAATATTCACAAGGACTGCAGGGCTGTAAATGACTCATGCCCTCAAAAAATGTCCTGGGGAAGGGAATGGCCAAAAAAATCCAAACGCAGCAAATTTTTCAAGAAGGCAGTTAGAAGTTGTACGTTTCGCTCAATCTTAAAAAAAAAGTGAAAAGGACACTGATAAACGCAAAACATCAGGAAATATGAGACGCATGCAAATCCAATCTACACAAAGGTATCACCTCACACCAGTCAGAATGACCATCAGCAAAAAGTCTACAAACAATAGATGTTGAAGAAGTTGTGGAGAATAGCGTAACCTCTCGGTCTAAGTGGGATGTAAACTGGTAACGGCCAATAATAGGAACAGAATGGCAGCGCATTTAAAGGTAAAAATTGAGTCACCATATGATCCGGAAGTCCCACTATTGGGCCTTTCACCTGTGAAAGTCAGAATCAAAAAGACACGGGATGGGGCTTCCCTGGTGGTGCAGTGGTTGAGAGTCTGCCTGCCAAGGCAGGGGCCACGGGTTCGATCCCTGGTCTGGGAGGATCCCGCATGCCGCGGAGCAATTGGGCCCGTGAGCCAAAGCTGCTGAGCCTGCGCATCTGGAGCCTGTGCTCCGCAGCGGGAGAGGCCGCGATGGTGGGAGGCCCGCGCACCGTGATGAGGAGTGGCCCCCACTTGCCGCAACTGGAGAAAGCCCTCGCACAGAAACAAGGAACCAGCACAGCCAAAAATAAATAAATAAATTCATTAATTAATTTAAAAAAAAATCTTAAAAAAAAAAAAGACACGGGATGGAAAATCGTGTATTGCAGCAGTATTTACAATAGCCAAGACATGGAAGCAAACAAAATGTCCATCAACAGATAAATGGACACAGAAGAAGTGGTACACATACCGAATGGAAGAGTAGCCTCGGGAAAAAAATGAACAATGCCGTTTTCAGGACTACACATGAGCCTAGAAATAATCATATTAGCTTAAGTAAGTCAAGAGGGAATGATAAATATCCTATGATATCTTGTATACATGTTAGCCTAAGGTTGCTACCAATAAACATATTTTCACAGAAAAAGACACTCACAGACTTATAAAACAAACTAATGGTTAGCCAAAATGAAAGGTGGGAGGATGGATAAATTAGGACTATGGGGCTAACATAGATATACTAATGTATGTTAAATGTATATAAACATATAACATATAAACCATATGAATTATATACTCACCAATACATATAAAATATATAAAGACAAAACACCTACCAAATACCAAGGGAGGTCTACTCAACTTTCTGTAATAACATACAAGGTAACAGGATCCGAAGATGAACAGACATATGTATGAATCATTGAGCAGATTCTGTACAGCCAGAAAACCACAACACTCTAATCAAATTTACTCCGATAAGAAATAGAAATTAAATTTAAAAAACAAACATAAGTAAGGTGACATAAACTTCTGGGGGCTTGTCCCAGCACATTCCACTCTAATTTACAACCTTGGAACACTACTTTCAGGAAGACTCTTTTGCACTAGTAACAAGCATTGAGAACGTAATAATGCTGCCGCCTTGTGGTTGTTTCCCATAACAGCAGCTTTAAACCAAGTGCTAATGGTTGCTTAATAGTCACAAGGACTGCAGGGCTGTAAATGACACCTGCCCTCAACAAATGCCCTGGGGTAGGGAATAGGCAAGAAAATTCTACACATTACAACTTTTTCAAGAAGTCAATACGAAGAGGGAAGTTGTAGTCACTCTTTAAAAAAGAAGGAAAAGAAAAAAGAGGACATGCCTAAAGTTCAGTATAAGGAATTATTAGCCACATGCAAATCCAACGTGAAAACGTTTCAGCTCACACCAGTCAAATGACCATCAGCAAAAAGTCTACAAACTATAAATGCTAAGGGCTTTTAGAGAACTCTGTAATTTCTAGATGCTGGTGGAATGTAAAGTGGTAACAGCACTAACGAAAACTGAACGGAGCTGCTTTAAAACGTAAAAATTGAGCTACCATATGATGCGGCAGGGCACCTTTTGGGCCTATAACCTAAGACCACAAGAATCGGAAAGACAGAGGCAGGCAAATGTGCACTGCAGCAATACTGAAATAGCCAAGACATGGAAACACAAAAAAGGTCCATAATCAGATGAATGGACAAAGAAGAAGTGGTAATATGGACAGAATGGAATATCCGTCACGGAAAAAAATAAAAGAATGGCATATGCAGCACCACAGAGGAGCCTAGAGATAATCACACAACGTGAAGTAAGTCAGAATGAGAAAGACAAATGCCCTATGATGTCCCTTATGTTATCTGAAAATTCATAAAAATGAACATATTTCCATAGAGAAAGGCAATCTCAGATTGAGAAGACAAACTTATGGTTAAGCCAAAGAAAACGTGTGAGGAATGGATAAATTAGGATATTGGGGTTAACACACATATACTAATACATATAAAATATATAATCCCCAAAGACCTATGGAATACCAAGAGTGGTCTACTCAACACTCTGTAACAACCTACATGGAAAAGGACCCAAAGATCAATAAATATAGGTATATGTGTAAATGAACAAGATTCTGTACTCCTACAAAAAAAAATTTTTTTTCAATCAAATTTGCTCTGATAAAAACTACAACTTAAAGAGACAGACAAGAATTACGGAGGTTAAACTTATGGGGGTTTGTCCTGGCACATTCCACTCTAATCTGCAACCTAAAACCACAACTTGCAGCGAAGTTCTGTTTCCCTAGCAAGCAGAGTTGGCAACGTAGAAATCCTGCCACCCAAAAGCCGTTTCCTCAAACAGCAGCTTTAAATCTACTGCTAATGGTCACTAATATTCACAAGGACTGCAGGGCTGTAAATGACTCATGCCCTCAAAAAATGTCCTGGGGAAGGGAATGGCCAAAAAAATCCAAACGCAGCAAATTTTTCAAGAAGGCAGTTAGAAGTTGTACGTTTCGCTCAATCTTAAAAAAAAAGTGAAAAGGACACTGATAAACGCAAAACATCAGGAAATATGAGACGCATGCAAATCCAATCTACACAAAGGTATCACCTCACACCAGTCAGAATGACCATCAGCAAAAAGTCTACAAACAATAGATGTTGAAGAAGTTGTGGAGAATAGCGTAACCTCTCGGTCTAAGTGGGATGTAAACTGGTAACGGCCAATAATAGGAACAGAATGGCAGCGCATTTAAAGGTAAAAATTGAGTCACCATATGATCCGGAAGTCCCACTATTGGGCCTTTCACCTGTGAAAGTCAGAATCAAAAAGACACGGGATGGGGCTTCCCTGGTGGTGCAGTGGTTGAGAGTCTGCCTGCCAAGGCAGGGGCCACGGGTTCGATCCCTGGTCTGGGAGGATCCCGCATGCCGCGGAGCAATTGGGCCCGTGAGCCAAAGCTGCTGAGCCTGCGCATCTGGAGCCTGTGCTCCGCAGCGGGAGAGGCCGCGATGGTGGGAGGCCCGCGCACCGTGATGAGGAGTGGCCCCCACTTGCCGCAACTGGAGAAAGCCCTCGCACAGAAACAAGGAACCAGCACAGCCAAAAATAAATAAATAAATTCATTAATTAATTTAAAAAAAAATCTTAAAAAAAAAAAGACACGGGATGGAAAATCGTGTATTGCAGCAGTATTTACAATAGCCAAGACATGGAAGCAAACAAAATGTCCATCAACAGATAAATGGACACAGAAGAAGTGGTACACATACCGAATGGAAGAGTAGCCTCGGGAAAAAAATGAACAATGCCGTTTTCAGGACTACACATGAGCCTAGAAATAATCATATTAGCTTAAGTAAGTCAAGAGGGAATGATAAATATCCTATGATATCTTGTATACATGTTAGCCTAAGGTTGCTACCAATAAACATATTTTCACAGAAAAAGACACTCACAGACTTATAAAACAAACTAATGGTTAGCCAAAATGAAAGGTGGGAGGATGGATAAATTAGGACTATGGGGCTAACATAGATATACTAATGTATGTTAAATGTATATAAACATATAACATATAAACCATATGAATTATATACTCACCAATACATATAAAATATATAAAGACAAAACACCTACCAAATACCAAGGGAGGTCTACTCAACTTTCTGTAATAACATACAAGGTAACAGGATCCGAAGATGAACAGACATATGTATGAATCATTGAGCAGATTCTGTACAGCCAGAAAACCACAACACTCTAATCAAATTTACTCCGATAAGAAATAGAAATTAAATTTAAAAAACAAACATAAGTAAGGTGACATAAACTTCTGGGGGCTTGTCCCAGCACATTCCACTCTAATTTACAACCTTGGAACACTACTTTCAGGAAGACTCTTTTGCACTAGTAACAAGCGTTGAGAACGTAATAATGCTGCCGCCTTGTGGTTGTTTCCCATAACAGCAGCTTTAAACCAAGTGCTAATGGTTGCTTAATAGTCACAAGGACTGCAGGGCTGTAAATGACACCTGCCCTCAACAAATGCCCTGGGGTAGGGAATAGGCAAGAAAATTCTACACATTACAAATTTTTCAAGAAGTCAATACGAAGAGGGAAGTTGTAGTCACTCTTTAAAAAAGAAGGAAAAGAAAAAAGAGGACATGCCTAAAGTTCAGTATAAGGAATTATTAGCCACATGCAAATCCAACGTGAAAACGTTTCAGCTCACACCAGTCAAATGGCCATCAGCAAAAAGTCTACAAACTATAAATGCTAAGGGCTTTTAGAGAACTCTGTAATTTCTAGATGCTGGTGGAATGTAAAGTGGTAACAGCACTAACGAAAACTGAACGGAGCTGCTTTAAAACGTAAAAATTGAGCTACCATATGATGCGGCAGGGCACCTTTTGGGCCTATAACCTAAGACCACAAGAATCGGAAAGACAGAGGCAGGCAAATGTGCACTGCAGCAATACTGAAATAGCCAAGACATGGAAACACAAAAAAGGTCCATAATCAGATGAATGGACAAAGAAGAAGTGGTAATATGGACAGAATGGAATATCCGTCACGGAAAAAAATAAAAGAATGGCATATGCAGCACCACAGAGGAGCCTAGAGATAATCACACAACGTGAAGTAAGTCAGAATGAGAAAGACAAATGCCCTATGATGTCCCTTATGTTATCTGAAAATTCATAAAAATGAACATATTTCCATAGAGAAAGGCAATCTCAGATTGAGAAGACAAACTTATGGTTAAGCCAAAGAAAACGTGTGAGGAATGGATAAATTAGGATATTGGGGTTAACACACATATACTAATACATATAAAATATATAATCCCCAAAGACCTATGGAATACCAAGAGTGGTCTACTCAACACTCTGTAACAACCTACATGGAAAAGGACCCAAAGATCAATAAATATAGGTATATGTGTAAATGAACAAGATTCTGTACTCCTACAAAAAAAAATTTTTTTTCAATCAAATTTGCTCTGATAAAAACTACAACTTAAAGAGACAGACAAGAATTACGGAGGTTAAACTTATGGGGGTTTGTCCTGGCACATTCCACTCTAATCTGCAACCTAAAACCACAACTTGCAGCGAAGTTCTGTTTCCCTAGCAAGCAGAGTTGGCAACGTAGAAATCCTGCCACCCAAAAGCCGTTTCCTCAAACAGCAGCTTTAAATCTACTGCTAATGGTCACTAATATTCACAAGGACTGCAGGGCTGTAAATGACTCATGCCCTCAAAAAATGTCCTGGGGAAGGGAATGGCCAAAAAAATCCAAACGCAGCAAATTTTTCAAGAAGGCAGTTAGAAGTTGTACGTTTCGCTCAATCTTAAAAAAAAAGTGAAAAGGACACTGATAAACGCAAAACATCAGGAAATATGAGACGCATGCAAATCCAATCTACACAAAGGTATCACCTCACACCAGTCAGAATGACCATCAGCAAAAAGTCTACAAACAATAGATGTTGAAGAAGTTGTGGAGAATAGCGTAACCTCTCGGTCTAAGTGGGATGTAAACTGGTAACGGCCAATAATAGGAACAGAATGGCAGCGCATTTAAAGGTAAAAATTGAGTCACCATATGATCCGGAAGTCCCACTATTGGGCCTTTCACCTGTGAAAGTCAGAATCAAAAAGACACGGGATGGGGCTTCCCTGGTGGTGCAGTGGTTGAGAGTCTGCCTGCCAAGGCAGGGGCCACGGGTTCGATCCCTGGTCTGGGAGGATCCCGCATGCCGCGGAGCAATTGGGCCCGTGAGCCAAAGCTGCTGAGCCTGCGCATCTGGAGCCTGTGCTCCGCAGCGGGAGAGGCCGCGATGGTGGGAGGCCCGCGCACCGTGATGAGGAGTGGCCCCCACTTGCCGCAACTGGAGAAAGCCCTCGCACAGAAACAAGGAACCAGCACAGCCAAAAATAAATAAATAAATTCATTAATTAATTTAAAAAAAAATCTTAAAAAAAAAAAAGACACGGGATGGAAAATCGTGTATTGCAGCAGTATTTACAATAGCCAAGACATGGAAGCAAACAAAATGTCCATCAACAGATAAATGGACACAGAAGAAGTGGTACACATACCGAATGGAAGAGTAGCCTCGGGAAAAAAATGAACAATGCCGTTTTCAGGACTACACATGAGCCTAGAAATAATCATATTAGCTTAAGTAAGTCAAGAGGGAATGATAAATATCCTATGATATCTTGTATACATGTTAGCCTAAGGTTGCTACCAATAAACATATTTTCACAGAAAAAGACACTCACAGACTTATAAAACAAACTAATGGTTAGCCAAAATGAAAGGTGGGAGGATGGATAAATTAGGACTATGGGGCTAACATAGATATACTAATGTATGTTAAATGTATATAAACATATAACATATAAACCATATGAATTATATACTCACCAATACATATAAAATATATAAAGACAAAACACCTACCAAATACCAAGGGAGGTCTACTCAACTTTCTGTAATAACATACAAGGTAACAGGATCCGAAGATGAACAGACATATGTATGAATCATTGAGCAGATTCTGTACAGCCAGAAAACCACAACACTCTAATCAAATTTACTCCGATAAGAAATAGAAATTAAATTTAAAAAACAAACATAAGTAAGGTGACATAAACTTCTGGGGGCTTGTCCCAGCACATTCCACTCTAATTTACAACCTTGGAACACTACTTTCAGGAAGACTCTTTTGCACTAGTAACAAGCATTGAGAACGTAATAATGCTGCCGCCTTGTGGTTGTTTCCCATAACAGCAGCTTTAAACCAAGTGCTAATGGTTGCTTAATAGTCACAAGGACTGCAGGGCTGTAAATGACACCTGCCCTCAACAAATGCCCTGGGGTAGGGAATAGGCAAGAAAATTCTACACATTACAACTTTTTCAAGAAGTCAATACGAAGAGGGAAGTTGTAGTCACTCTTTAAAAAAGAAGGAAAAGAAAAAAGAGGACATGCCTAAAGTTCAGTATAAGGAATTATTAGCCACATGCAAATCCAACGTGAAAACGTTTCAGCTCACACCAGTCAAATGACCATCAGCAAAAAGTCTACAAACTATAAATGCTAAGGGCTTTTAGAGAACTCTGTAATTTCTAGATGCTGGTGGAATGTAAAGTGGTAACAGCACTAACGAAAACTGAACGGAGCTGCTTTAAAACGTAAAAATTGAGCTACCATATGATGCGGCAGGGCACCTTTTGGGCCTATAACCTAAGACCACAAGAATCGGAAAGACAGAGGCAGGCAAATGTGCACTGCAGCAATACTGAAATAGCCAAGACATGGAAACACAAAAAAGGTCCATAATCAGATGAATGGACAAAGAAGAAGTGGTAATATGGACAGAATGGAATATCCGTCACGGAAAAAAATAAAAGAATGGCATATGCAGCACCACAGAGGAGCCTAGAGATAATCACACAACGTGAAGTAAGTCAGAATGAGAAAGACAAATGCCCTATGATGTCCCTTATGTTATCTGAAAATTCATAAAAATGAACATATTTCCATAGAGAAAGGCAATCTCAGATTGAGAAGACAAACTTATGGTTAAGCCAAAGAAAACGTGTGAGGAATGGATAAATTAGGATATTGGGGTTAACACACATATACTAATACATATAAAATATATAATCCCCAAAGACCTATGGAATACCAAGAGTGGTCTACTCAACACTCTGTAACAACCTACATGGAAAAGGACCCAAAGATCAATAAATATAGGTATATGTGTAAATGAACAAGATTCTGTACTCCTACAAAAAAAAATTTTTTTTCAATCAAATTTGCTCTGATAAAAACTACAACTTAAAGAGACAGACAAGAATTACGGAGGTTAAACTTATGGGGGTTTGTCCTGGCACATTCCACTCTAATCTGCAACCTAAAACCACAACTTGCAGCGAAGTTCTGTTTCCCTAGCAAGCAGAGTTGGCAACGTAGAAATCCTGCCACCCAAAAGCCGTTTCCTCAAACAGCAGCTTTAAATCTACTGCTAATGGTCACTAATATTCACAAGGACTGCAGGGCTGTAAATGACTCATGCCCTCAAAAAATGTCCTGGGGAAGGGAATGGCCAAAAAAATCCAAACGCAGCAAATTTTTCAAGAAGGCAGTTAGAAGTTGTACGTTTCGCTCAATCTTAAAAAAAAAGTGAAAAGGACACTGATAAACGCAAAACATCAGGAAATATGAGACGCATGCAAATCCAATCTACACAAAGGTATCACCTCACACCAGTCAGAATGACCATCAGCAAAAAGTCTACAAACAATAGATGTTGAAGAAGTTGTGGAGAATAGCGTAACCTCTCGGTCTAAGTGGGATGTAAACTGGTAACGGCCAATAATAGGAACAGAATGGCAGCGCATTTAAAGGTAAAAATTGAGTCACCATATGATCCGGAAGTCCCACTATTGGGCCTTTCACCTGTGAAAGTCAGAATCAAAAAGACACGGGATGGGGCTTCCCTGGTGGTGCAGTGGTTGAGAGTCTGCCTGCCAAGGCAGGGGCCACGGGTTCGATCCCTGGTCTGGGAGGATCCCGCATGCCGCGGAGCAATTGGGCCCGTGAGCCAAAGCTGCTGAGCCTGCGCATCTGGAGCCTGTGCTCCGCAGCGGGAGAGGCCGCGATGGTGGGAGGCCCGCGCACCGTGATGAGGAGTGGCCCCCACTTGCCGCAACTGGAGAAAGCCCTCGCACAGAAACAAGGAACCAGCACAGCCAAAAATAAATAAATAAATTCATTAATTAATTTAAAAAAAAATCTTAAAAAAAAAAAGACACGGGATGGAAAATCGTGTATTGCAGCAGTATTTACAATAGCCAAGACATGGAAGCAAACAAAATGTCCATCAACAGATAAATGGACACAGAAGAAGTGGTACACATACCGAATGGAAGAGTAGCCTCGGGAAAAAAATGAACAATGCCGTTTTCAGGACTACACATGAGCCTAGAAATAATCATATTAGCTTAAGTAAGTCAAGAGGGAATGATAAATATCCTATGATATCTTGTATACATGTTAGCCTAAGGTTGCTACCAATAAACATATTTTCACAGAAAAAGACACTCACAGACTTATAAAACAAACTAATGGTTAGCCAAAATGAAAGGTGGGAGGATGGATAAATTAGGACTATGGGGCTAACATAGATATACTAATGTATGTTAAATGTATATAAACATATAACATATAAACCATATGAATTATATACTCACCAATACATATAAAATATATAAAGACAAAACACCTACCAAATACCAAGGGAGGTCTACTCAACTTTCTGTAATAACATACAAGGTAACAGGATCCGAAGATGAACAGACATATGTATGAATCATTGAGCAGATTCTGTACAGCCAGAAAACCACAACACTCTAATCAAATTTACTCCGATAAGAAATAGAAATTAAATTTAAAAAACAAACATAAGTAAGGTGACATAAACTTCTGGGGGCTTGTCCCAGCACATTCCACTCTAATTTACAACCTTGGAACACTACTTTCAGGAAGACTCTTTTGCACTAGTAACAAGCGTTGAGAACGTAATAATGCTGCCGCCTTGTGGTTGTTTCCCATAACAGCAGCTTTAAACCAAGTGCTAATGGTTGCTTAATAGTCACAAGGACTGCAGGGCTGTAAATGACACCTGCCCTCAACAAATGCCCTGGGGTAGGGAATAGGCAAGAAAATTCTACACATTACAAATTTTTCAAGAAGTCAATACGAAGAGGGAAGTTGTAGTCACTCTTTAAAAAAGAAGGAAAAGAAAAAAGAGGACATGCCTAAAGTTCAGTATAAGGAATTATTAGCCACATGCAAATCCAACGTGAAAACGTTTCAGCTCACACCAGTCAAATGGCCATCAGCAAAAAGTCTACAAACTATAAATGCTAAGGGCTTTTAGAGAACTCTGTAATTTCTAGATGCTGGTGGAATGTAAAGTGGTAACAGCACTAACGAAAACTGAACGGAGCTGCTTTAAAACGTAAAAATTGAGCTACCATATGATGCGGCAGGGCACCTTTTGGGCCTATAACCTAAGACCACAAGAATCGGAAAGACAGAGGCAGGCAAATGTGCACTGCAGCAATACTGAAATAGCCAAGACATGGAAACACAAAAAAGGTCCATAATCAGATGAATGGACAAAGAAGAAGTGGTAATATGGACAGAATGGAATATCCGTCACGGAAAAAAATAAAAGAATGGCATATGCAGCACCACAGAGGAGCCTAGAGATAATCACACAACGTGAAGTAAGTCAGAATGAGAAAGACAAATGCCCTATGATGTCCCTTATGTTATCTGAAAATTCATAAAAATGAACATATTTCCATAGAGAAAGGCAATCTCAGATTGAGAAGACAAACTTATGGTTAAGCCAAAGAAAACGTGTGAGGAATGGATAAATTAGGATATTGGGGTTAACACACATATACTAATACATATAAAATATATAATCCCCAAAGACCTATGGAATACCAAGAGTGGTCTACTCAACACTCTGTAACAACCTACATGGAAAAGGACCCAAAGATCAATAAATATAGGTATATGTGTAAATGAACAAGATTCTGTACTCCTACAAAAAAAAATTTTTTTTCAATCAAATTTGCTCTGATAAAAACTACAACTTAAAGAGACAGACAAGAATTACGGAGGTTAAACTTATGGGGGTTTGTCCTGGCACATTCCACTCTAATCTGCAACCTAAAACCACAACTTGCAGCGAAGTTCTGTTTCCCTAGCAAGCAGAGTTGGCAACGTAGAAATCCTGCCACCCAAAAGCCGTTTCCTCAAACAGCAGCTTTAAATCTACTGCTAATGGTCACTAATATTCACAAGGACTGCAGGGCTGTAAATGACTCATGCCCTCAAAAAATGTCCTGGGGAAGGGAATGGCCAAAAAAATCCAAACGCAGCAAATTTTTCAAGAAGGCAGTTAGAAGTTGTACGTTTCGCTCAATCTTAAAAAAAAAGTGAAAAGGACACTGATAAACGCAAAACATCAGGAAATATGAGACGCATGCAAATCCAATCTACACAAAGGTATCACCTCACACCAGTCAGAATGACCATCAGCAAAAAGTCTACAAACAATAGATGTTGAAGAAGTTGTGGAGAATAGCGTAACCTCTCGGTCTAAGTGGGATGTAAACTGGTAACGGCCAATAATAGGAACAGAATGGCAGCGCATTTAAAGGTAAAAATTGAGTCACCATATGATCCGGAAGTCCCACTATTGGGCCTTTCACCTGTGAAAGTCAGAATCAAAAAGACACGGGATGGGGCTTCCCTGGTGGTGCAGTGGTTGAGAGTCTGCCTGCCAAGGCAGGGGCCACGGGTTCGATCCCTGGTCTGGGAGGATCCCGCATGCCGCGGAGCAATTGGGCCCGTGAGCCAAAGCTGCTGAGCCTGCGCATCTGGAGCCTGTGCTCCGCAGCGGGAGAGGCCGCGATGGTGGGAGGCCCGCGCACCGTGATGAGGAGTGGCCCCCACTTGCCGCAACTGGAGAAAGCCCTCGCACAGAAACAAGGAACCAGCACAGCCAAAAATAAATAAATAAATTCATTAATTAATTTAAAAAAAAATCTTAAAAAAAAAAAGACACGGGATGGAAAATCGTGTATTGCAGCAGTATTTACAATAGCCAAGACATGGAAGCAAACAAAATGTCCATCAACAGATAAATGGACACAGAAGAAGTGGTACACATACCGAATGGAAGAGTAGCCTCGGGAAAAAAATGAACAATGCCGTTTTCAGGACTACACATGAGCCTAGAAATAATCATATTAGCTTAAGTAAGTCAAGAGGGAATGATAAATATCCTATGATATCTTGTATACATGTTAGCCTAAGGTTGCTACCAATAAACATATTTTCACAGAAAAAGACACTCACAGACTTATAAAACAAACTAATGGTTAGCCAAAATGAAAGGTGGGAGGATGGATAAATTAGGACTATGGGGCTAACATAGATATACTAATGTATGTTAAATGTATATAAACATATAACATATAAACCATATGAATTATATACTCACCAATACATATAAAATATATAAAGACAAAACACCTACCAAATACCAAGGGAGGTCTACTCAACTTTCTGTAATAACATACAAGGTAACAGGATCCGAAGATGAACAGACATATGTATGAATCATTGAGCAGATTCTGTACAGCCAGAAAACCACAACACTCTAATCAAATTTACTCCGATAAGAAATAGAAATTAAATTTAAAAAACAAACATAAGTAAGGTGACATAAACTTCTGGGGGCTTGTCCCAGCACATTCCACTCTAATTTACAACCTTGGAACACTACTTTCAGGAAGACTCTTTTGCACTAGTAACAAGCGTTGAGAACGTAATAATGCTGCCGCCTTGTGGTTGTTTCCCATAACAGCAGCTTTAAACCAAGTGCTAATGGTTGCTTAATAGTCACAAGGACTGCAGGGCTGTAAATGACACCTGCCCTCAACAAATGCCCTGGGGTAGGGAATAGGCAAGAAAATTCTACACATTACAAATTTTTCAAGAAGTCAATACGAAGAGGGAAGTTGTAGTCACTCTTTAAAAAAGAAGGAAAAGAAAAAAGAGGACATGCCTAAAGTTCAGTATAAGGAATTATTAGCCACATGCAAATCCAACGTGAAAACGTTTCAGCTCACACCAGTCAAATGGCCATCAGCAAAAAGTCTACAAACTATAAATGCTAAGGGCTTTTAGAGAACTCTGTAATTTCTAGATGCTGGTGGAATGTAAAGTGGTAACAGCACTAACGAAAACTGAACGGAGCTGCTTTAAAACGTAAAAATTGAGCTACCATATGATGCGGCAGGGCACCTTTTGGGCCTATAACCTAAGACCACAAGAATCGGAAAGACAGAGGCAGGCAAATGTGCACTGCAGCAATACTGAAATAGCCAAGACATGGAAACACAAAAAAGGTCCATAATCAGATGAATGGACAAAGAAGAAGTGGTAATATGGACAGAATGGAATATCCGTCACGGAAAAAAATAAAAGAATGGCATATGCAGCACCACAGAGGAGCCTAGAGATAATCACACAACGTGAAGTAAGTCAGAATGAGAAAGACAAATGCCCTATGATGTCCCTTATGTTATCTGAAAATTCATAAAAATGAACATATTTCCATAGAGAAAGGCAATCTCAGATTGAGAAGACAAACTTATGGTTAAGCCAAAGAAAACGTGTGAGGAATGGATAAATTAGGATATTGGGGTTAACACACATATACTAATACATATAAAATATATAATCCCCAAAGACCTATGGAATACCAAGAGTGGTCTACTCAACACTCTGTAACAACCTACATGGAAAAGGACCCAAAGATCAATAAATATAGGTATATGTGTAAATGAACAAGATTCTGTACTCCTACAAAAAAAAATTTTTTTTCAATCAAATTTGCTCTGATAAAAACTACAACTTAAAGAGACAGACAAGAATTACGGAGGTTAAACTTATGGGGGTTTGTCCTGGCACATTCCACTCTAATCTGCAACCTAAAACCACAACTTGCAGCGAAGTTCTGTTTCCCTAGCAAGCAGAGTTGGCAACGTAGAAATCCTGCCACCCAAAAGCCGTTTCCTCAAACAGCAGCTTTAAATCTACTGCTAATGGTCACTAATATTCACAAGGACTGCAGGGCTGTAAATGACTCATGCCCTCAAAAAATGTCCTGGGGAAGGGAATGGCCAAAAAAATCCAAACGCAGCAAATTTTTCAAGAAGGCAGTTAGAAGTTGTACGTTTCGCTCAATCTTAAAAAAAAAGTGAAAAGGACACTGATAAACGCAAAACATCAGGAAATATGAGACGCATGCAAATCCAATCTACACAAAGGTATCACCTCACACCAGTCAGAATGACCATCAGCAAAAAGTCTACAAACAATAGATGTTGAAGAAGTTGTGGAGAATAGCGTAACCTCTCGGTCTAAGTGGGATGTAAACTGGTAACGGCCAATAATAGGAACAGAATGGCAGCGCATTTAAAGGTAAAAATTGAGTCACCATATGATCCGGAAGTCCCACTATTGGGCCTTTCACCTGTGAAAGTCAGAATCAAAAAGACACGGGATGGGGCTTCCCTGGTGGTGCAGTGGTTGAGAGTCTGCCTGCCAAGGCAGGGGCCACGGGTTCGATCCCTGGTCTGGGAGGATCCCGCATGCCGCGGAGCAATTGGGCCCGTGAGCCAAAGCTGCTGAGCCTGCGCATCTGGAGCCTGTGCTCCGCAGCGGGAGAGGCCGCGATGGTGGGAGGCCCGCGCACCGTGATGAGGAGTGGCCCCCACTTGCCGCAACTGGAGAAAGCCCTCGCACAGAAACAAGGAACCAGCACAGCCAAAAATAAATAAATAAATTCATTAATTAATTTAAAAAAAAATCTTAAAAAAAAAAAGACACGGGATGGAAAATCGTGTATTGCAGCAGTATTTACAATAGCCAAGACATGGAAGCAAACAAAATGTCCATCAACAGATAAATGGACACAGAAGAAGTGGTACACATACCGAATGGAAGAGTAGCCTCGGGAAAAAAATGAACAATGCCGTTTTCAGGACTACACATGAGCCTAGAAATAATCATATTAGCTTAAGTAAGTCAAGAGGGAATGATAAATATCCTATGATATCTTGTATACATGTTAGCCTAAGATTGCTACCAATAAACATATTTTCACAGAAAAAGACACTCACAGACTTATAAAACAAACTAATGGTTAGCCAAAATGAAAGGTGGGAGGATGGATAAATTAGGACTATGGGGCTAACATAGATATACTAATGTATGTTAAATGTATATAAACATATAACATATAAACCATATGAATTATATACTCACCAATACATATAAAATATATAAAGACAAAACACCTACCAAATACCAAGGGAGGTCTACTCAACTTTCTGTAATAACATACAAGGTAACAGGATCCGAAGATGAACAGACATATGTATGAATCATTGAGCAGATTCTGTACAGCCAGAAAACCACAACACTCTAATCAAATTTACTCCGATAAGAAATAGAAATTAAATTTAAAAAACAAACATAAGTAAGGTGACATAAACTTCTGGGGGCTTGTCCCAGCACATTCCACTCTAATTTACAACCTTGGAACACTACTTTCAGGAAGACTCTTTTGCACTAGTAACAAGCGTTGAGAACGTAATAATGCTGCCGCCTTGTGGTTGTTTCCCATAACAGCAGCTTTAAACCAAGTGCTAATGGTTGCTTAATAGTCACAAGGACTGCAGGGCTGTAAATGACACCTGCCCTCAACAAATGCCCTGGGGTAGGGAATAGGCAAGAAAATTCTACACATTACAAATTTTTCAAGAAGTCAATACGAAGAGGGAAGTTGTAGTCACTCTTTAAAAAAGAAGGAAAAGAAAAAAGAGGACATGCCTAAAGTTCAGTATAAGGAATTATTAGCCACATGCAAATCCAACGTGAAAACGTTTCAGCTCACACCAGTCAAATGACCATCAGCAAAAAGTCTACAAACTATAAATGCTAAGGGCTTTTAGAGAACTCTGTAATTTCTAGATGCTGGTGGAATGTAAAGTGGTAACAGCACTAACGAAAACTGAACGGAGCTGCTTTAAAACGTAAAAATTGAGCTACCATATGATGCGGCAGGGCACCTTTTGGGCCTATAACCTAAGACCACAAGAATCGGAAAGACAGAGGCAGGCAAATGTGCACTGCAGCAATACTGAAATAGCCAAGACATGGAAACACAAAAAAGGTCCATAATCAGATGAATGGACAAAGAAGAAGTGGTAATATGGACAGAATGGAATATCCGTCACGGAAAAAAATAAAAGAATGGCGTATGCAGCACCACAGAGGAGCCTAGAGATAATCACACAACGTGAAGTAAGTCAGAATGAGAAAGACAAATGCCCTATGATGTCCCTTATGTTATCTGAAAATTCATAAAAATGAACATATTTCCATAGAGAAAGGCAATCTCAGATTGAGAAGACAAACTTATGGTTAAGCCAAAGAAAACGTGTGAGGAATGGATAAATTAGGATATTGGGGTTAACACACATATACTAATACATATAAAATATATAATCCCCAAAGACCTATGGAATACCAAGAGTGGTCTACTCAACACTCTGTAACAACCTACATGGAAAAGGACCCAAAGATCAATAAATATAGGTATATGTGTAAATGAACAAGATTCTGTACTCCTACAAAAAAAAATTTTTTTTCAATCAAATTTGCTCTGATAAAAACTACAACTTAAAGAGACAGACAAGAATTACGGAGGTTAAACTTATGGGGGTTTGTCCTGGCACATTCCACTCTAATCTGCAACCTAAAACCACAACTTGCAGCGAAGTTCTGTTTCCCTAGCAAGCAGAGTTGGCAACGTAGAAATCCTGCCACCCAAAAGCCGTTTCCTCAAACAGCAGCTTTAAATCTACTGCTAATGGTCACTAATATTCACAAGGACTGCAGGGCTGTAAATGACTCATGCCCTCAAAAAATGTCCTGGGGAAGGGAATGGCCAAAAAAATCCAAACGCAGCAAATTTTTCAAGAAGGCAGTTAGAAGTTGTACGTTTCGCTCAATCTTAAAAAAAAAGTGAAAAGGACACTGATAAACGCAAAACATCAGGAAATATGAGACGCATGCAAATCCAATCTACACAAAGGTATCACCTCACACCAGTCAGAATGACCATCAGCAAAAAGTCTACAAACAATAGATGTTGAAGAAGTTGTGGAGAATAGCGTAACCTCTCGGTCTAAGTGGGATGTAAACTGGTAACGGCCAATAATAGGAACAGAATGGCAGCGCATTTAAAGGTAAAAATTGAGTCACCATATGATCCGGAAGTCCCACTATTGGGCCTTTCACCTGTGAAAGTCAGAATCAAAAAGACACGGGATGGGGCTTCCCTGGTGGTGCAGTGGTTGAGAGTCTGCCTGCCAAGGCAGGGGCCACGGGTTCGATCCCTGGTCTGGGAGGATCCCGCATGCCGCGGAGCAATTGGGCCCGTGAGCCAAAGCTGCTGAGCCTGCGCATCTGGAGCCTGTGCTCCGCAGCGGGAGAGGCCGCGATGGTGGGAGGCCCGCGCACCGTGATGAGGAGTGGCCCCCACTTGCCGCAACTGGAGAAAGCCCTCGCACAGAAACAAGGAACCAGCACAGCCAAAAATAAATAAATAAATTCATTAATTAATTTAAAAAAAAATCTTAAAAAAAAAAAGACACGGGATGGAAAATCGTGTATTGCAGCAGTATTTACAATAGCCAAGACATGGAAGCAAACAAAATGTCCATCAACAGATAAATGGACACAGAAGAAGTGGTACACATACCGAATGGAAGAGTAGCCTCGGGAAAAAAATGAACAATGCCGTTTTCAGGACTACACATGAGCCTAGAAATAATCATATTAGCTTAAGTAAGTCAAGAGGGAATGATAAATATCCTATGATATCTTGTATACATGTTAGCCTAAGATTGCTACCAATAAACATATTTTCACAGAAAAAGACACTCACAGACTTATAAAACAAACTAATGGTTAGCCAAAATGAAAGGTGGGAGGATGGATAAATTAGGACTATGGGGCTAACATAGATATACTAATGTATGTTAAATGTATATAAACATATAACATATAAACCATATGAATTATATACTCACCAATACATATAAAATATATAAAGACAAAACACCTACCAAATACCAAGGGAGGTCTACTCAACTTTCTGTAATAACATACAAGGTAACAGGATCCGAAGATGAACAGACATATGTATGAATCATTGAGCAGATTCTGTACAGCCAGAAAACCACAACACTCTAATCAAATTTACTCCGATAAGAAATAGAAATTAAATTTAAAAAACAAACATAAGTAAGGTGACATAAACTTCTGGGGGCTTGTCCCAGCACATTCCACTCTAATTTACAACCTTGGAACACTACTTTCAGGAAGACTCTTTTGCACTAGTAACAAGCGTTGAGAACGTAATAATGCTGCCGCCTTGTGGTTGTTTCCCATAACAGCAGCTTTAAACCAAGTGCTAATGGTTGCTTAATAGTCACAAGGACTGCAGGGCTGTAAATGACACCTGCCCTCAACAAATGCCCTGGGGTAGGGAATAGGCAAGAAAATTCTACACATTACAAATTTTTCAAGAAGTCAATACGAAGAGGGAAGTTGTAGTCACTCTTTAAAAAAGAAGGAAAAGAAAAAAGAGGACATGCCTAAAGTTCAGTATAAGGAATTATTAGCCACATGCAAATCCAACGTGAAAACGTTTCAGCTCACACCAGTCAAATGACCATCAGCAAAAAGTCTACAAACTATAAATGCTAAGGGCTTTTAGAGAACTCTGTAATTTCTAGATGCTGGTGGAATGTAAAGTGGTAACAGCACTAACGAAAACTGAACGGAGCTGCTTTAAAACGTAAAAATTGAGCTACCATATGATGCGGCAGGGCACCTTTTGGGCCTATAACCTAAGACCACAAGAATCGGAAAGACAGAGGCAGGCAAATGTGCACTGCAGCAATACTGAAATAGCCAAGACATGGAAACACAAAAAAGGTCCATAATCAGATGAATGGACAAAGAAGAAGTGGTAATATGGACAGAATGGAATATCCGTCACGGAAAAAAATAAAAGAATGGCGTATGCAGCACCACAGAGGAGCCTAGAGATAATCACACAACGTGAAGTAAGTCAGAATGAGAAAGACAAATGCCCTATGATGTCCCTTATGTTATCTGAAAATTCATAAAAATGAACATATTTCCATAGAGAAAGGCAATCTCAGATTGAGAAGACAAACTTATGGTTAAGCCAAAGAAAACGTGTGAGGAATGGATAAATTAGGATATTGGGGTTAACACACATATACTAATACATATAAAATATATAATCCCCAAAGACCTATGGAATACCAAGAGTGGTCTACTCAACACTCTGTAACAACCTACATGGAAAAGGACCCAAAGATCAATAAATATAGGTATATGTGTAAATGAACAAGATTCTGTACTCCTACAAAAAAAAATTTTTTTTCAATCAAATTTGCTCTGATAAAAACTACAACTTAAAGAGACAGACAAGAATTACGGAGGTTAAACTTATGGGGGTTTGTCCTGGCACATTCCACTCTAATCTGCAACCTAAAACCACAACTTGCAGCGAAGTTCTGTTTCCCTAGCAAGCAGAGTTGGCAACGTAGAAATCCTGCCACCCAAAAGCCGTTTCCTCAAACAGCAGCTTTAAATCTACTGCTAATGGTCACTAATATTCACAAGGACTGCAGGGCTGTAAATGACTCATGCCCTCAAAAAATGTCCTGGGGAAGGGAATGGCCAAAAAAATCCAAACGCAGCAAATTTTTCAAGAAGGCAGTTAGAAGTTGTACGTTTCGCTCAATCTTAAAAAAAAAGTGAAAAGGACACTGATAAACGCAAAACATCAGGAAATATGAGACGCATGCAAATCCAATCTACACAAAGGTATCACCTCACACCAGTCAGAATGACCATCAGCAAAAAGTCTACAAACAATAGATGTTGAAGAAGTTGTGGAGAATAGCGTAACCTCTCGGTCTAAGTGGGATGTAAACTGGTAACGGCCAATAATAGGAACAGAATGGCAGCGCATTTAAAGGTAAAAATTGAGTCACCATATGATCCGGAAGTCCCACTATTGGGCCTTTCACCTGTGAAAGTCAGAATCAAAAAGACACGGGATGGGGCTTCCCTGGTGGTGCAGTGGTTGAGAGTCTGCCTGCCAAGGCAGGGGCCACGGGTTCGATCCCTGGTCTGGGAGGATCCCGCATGCCGCGGAGCAATTGGGCCCGTGAGCCAAAGCTGCTGAGCCTGCGCATCTGGAGCCTGTGCTCCGCAGCGGGAGAGGCCGCGATGGTGGGAGGCCCGCGCACCGTGATGAGGAGTGGCCCCCACTTGCCGCAACTGGAGAAAGCCCTCGCACAGAAACAAGGAACCAGCACAGCCAAAAATAAATAAATAAATTCATTAATTAATTTAAAAAAAAATCTTAAAAAAAAAAAGACACGGGATGGAAAATCGTGTATTGCAGCAGTATTTACAATAGCCAAGACATGGAAGCAAACAAAATGTCCATCAACAGATAAATGGACACAGAAGAAGTGGTACACATACCGAATGGAAGAGTAGCCTCGGGAAAAAAATGAACAATGCCGTTTTCAGGACTACACATGAGCCTAGAAATAATCATATTAGCTTAAGTAAGTCAAGAGGGAATGATAAATATCCTATGATATCTTGTATACATGTTAGCCTAAGGTTGCTACCAATAAACATATTTTCACAGAAAAAGACACTCACAGACTTATAAAACAAACTAATGGTTAGCCAAAATGAAAGGTGGGAGGATGGATAAATTAGGACTATGGGGCTAACATAGATATACTAATGTATGTTAAATGTATATAAACATATAACATATAAACCATATGAATTATATACTCACCAATACATATAAAATATATAAAGACAAAACACCTACCAAATACCAAGGGAGGTCTACTCAACTTTCTGTAATAACATACAAGGTAACAGGATCCGAAGATGACCAGACATATGTATGAATCATTGAGCAGATTCTGTACAGCCAGAAAACCACAACACTCTAATCAAATTTACTCCGATAAGAAATAGAAATTAAATTTAAAAAACAAACATAAGTAAGGTGACATAAACTTCTGGGGGCTTGTCCCAGCACATTCCACTCTAATTTACAACCTTGGAACACTACTTTCAGGAAGACTCTTTTGCACTAGTAACAAGCGTTGAGAACGTAATAATGCTGCCGCCTTGTGGTTGTTTCCCATAACAGCAGCTTTAAACCAAGTGCTAATGGTTGCTTAATAGTCACAAGGACTGCAGGGCTGTAAATGACACCTGCCCTCAACAAATGCCCTGGGGTAGGGAATAGGCAAGAAAATTCTACACATTACAAATTTTTCAAGAAGTCAATACGAAGAGGGAAGTTGTAGTCACTCTTTAAAAAAGAAGGAAAAGAAAAAAGAGGACATGCCTAAAGTTCAGTATAAGGAATTATTAGCCACATGCAAATCCAACGTGAAAACGTTTCAGCTCACACCAGTCAAATGGCCATCAGCAAAAAGTCTACAAACTATAAATGCTAAGGGCTTTTAGAGAACTCTGTAATTTCTAGATGCTGGTGGAATGTAAAGTGGTAACAGCACTAACGAAAACTGAACGGAGCTGCTTTAAAACGTAAAAATTGAGCTACCATATGATGCGGCAGGGCACCTTTTGGGCCTATAACCTAAGACCACAAGAATCGGAAAGACAGAGGCAGGCAAATGTGCACTGCAGCAATACTGAAATAGCCAAGACATGGAAACACAAAAAAGGTCCATAATCAGATGAATGGACAAAGAAGAAGTGGTAATATGGACAGAATGGAATATCCGTCACGGAAAAAAATAAAAGAATGGCATATGCAGCACCACAGAGGAGCCTAGAGATAATCACACAACGTGAAGTAAGTCAGAATGAGAAAGACAAATGCCCTATGATGTCCCTTATGTTATCTGAAAATTCATAAAAATGAACATATTTCCATAGAGAAAGGCAATCTCAGATTGAGAAGACAAACTTATGGTTAAGCCAAAGAAAACGTGTGAGGAATGGATAAATTAGGATATTGGGGTTAACACACATATACTAATACATATAAAATATATAATCCCCAAAGACCTATGGAATACCAAGAGTGGTCTACTCAACACTCTGTAACAACCTACATGGAAAAGGACCCAAAGATCAATAAATATAGGTATATGTGTAAATGAACAAGATTCTGTACTCCTACAAAAAAAAATTTTTTTTCAATCAAATTTGCTCTGATAAAAACTACAACTTAAAGAGACAGACAAGAATTACGGAGGTTAAACTTATGGGGGTTTGTCCTGGCACATTCCACTCTAATCTGCAACCTAAAACCACAACTTGCAGCGAAGTTCTGTTTCCCTAGCAAGCAGAGTTGGCAACGTAGAAATCCTGCCACCCAAAAGCCGTTTCCTCAAACAGCAGCTTTAAATCTACTGCTAATGGTCACTAATATTCACAAGGACTGCAGGGCTGTAAATGACTCATGCCCTCAAAAAATGTCCTGGGGAAGGGAATGGCCAAAAAAATCCAAACGCAGCAAATTTTTCAAGAAGGCAGTTAGAAGTTGTACGTTTCGCTCAATCTTAAAAAAAAAGTGAAAAGGACACTGATAAACGCAAAACATCAGGAAATATGAGACGCATGCAAATCCAATCTACACAAAGGTATCACCTCACACCAGTCAGAATGACCATCAGCAAAAAGTCTACAAACAATAGATGTTGAAGAAGTTGTGGAGAATAGCGTAACCTCTCGGTCTAAGTGGGATGTAAACTGGTAACGGCCAATAATAGGAACAGAATGGCAGCGCATTTAAAGGTAAAAATTGAGTCACCATATGATCCGGAAGTCCCACTATTGGGCCTTTCACCTGTGAAAGTCAGAATCAAAAAGACACGGGATGGGGCTTCCCTGGTGGTGCAGTGGTTGAGAGTCTGCCTGCCAAGGCAGGGGCCACGGGTTCGATCCCTGGTCTGGGAGGATCCCGCATGCCGCGGAGCAATTGGGCCCGTGAGCCAAAGCTGCTGAGCCTGCGCATCTGGAGCCTGTGCTCCGCAGCGGGAGAGGCCGCGATGGTGGGAGGCCCGCGCACCGTGATGAGGAGTGGCCCCCACTTGCCGCAACTGGAGAAAGCCCTCGCACAGAAACAAGGAACCAGCACAGCCAAAAATAAATAAATAAATTCATTAATTAATTTAAAAAAAAATCTTAAAAAAAAAAAGACACGGGATGGAAAATCGTGTATTGCAGCAGTATTTACAATAGCCAAGACATGGAAGCAAACAAAATGTCCATCAACAGATAAATGGACACAGAAGAAGTGGTACACATACCGAATGGAAGAGTAGCCTCGGGAAAAAAATGAACAATGCCGTTTTCAGGACTACACATGAGCCTAGAAATAATCATATTAGCTTAAGTAAGTCAAGAGGGAATGATAAATATCCTATGATATCTTGTATACATGTTAGCCTAAGATTGCTACCAATAAACATATTTTCACAGAAAAAGACACTCACAGACTTATAAAACAAACTAATGGTTAGCCAAAATGAAAGGTGGGAGGATGGATAAATTAGGACTATGGGGCTAACATAGATATACTAATGTATGTTAAATGTATATAAACATATAACATATAAACCATATGAATTATATACTCACCAATACATATAAAATATATAAAGACAAAACACCTACCAAATACCAAGGGAGGTCTACTCAACTTTCTGTAATAACATACAAGGTAACAGGATCCGAAGATGAACAGACATATGTATGAATCATTGAGCAGATTCTGTACAGCCAGAAAACCACAACACTCTAATCAAATTTACTCCGATAAGAAATAGAAATTAAATTTAAAAAACAAACATAAGTAAGGTGACATAAACTTCTGGGGGCTTGTCCCAGCACATTCCACTCTAATTTACAACCTTGGAACACTACTTTCAGGAAGACTCTTTTGCACTAGTAACAAGCGTTGAGAACGTAATAATGCTGCCGCCTTGTGGTTGTTTCCCATAACAGCAGCTTTAAACCAAGTGCTAATGGTTGCTTAATAGTCACAAGGACTGCAGGGCTGTAAATGACACCTGCCCTCAACAAATGCCCTGGGGTAGGGAATAGGCAAGAAAATTCTACACATTACAACTTTTTCAAGAAGTCAATACGAAGAGGGAAGTTGTAGTCACTCTTTAAAAAAGAAGGAAAAGAAAAAAGAGGACATGCCTAAAGTTCAGTATAAGGAATTATTAGCCACATGCAAATCCAACGTGAAAACGTTTCAGCTCACACCAGTCAAATGACCATCAGCAAAAAGTCTACAAACTATAAATGCTAAGGGCTTTTAGAGAACTCTGTAATTTCTAGATGCTGGTGGAATGTAAAGTGGTAACAGCACTAACGAAAACTGAACGGAGCTGCTTTAAAACGTAAAAATTGAGCTACCATATGATGCGGCAGGGCACCTTTTGGGCCTATAACCTAAGACCACAAGAATCGGAAAGACAGAGGCAGGCAAATGTGCACTGCAGCAATACTGAAATAGCCAAGACATGGAAACACAAAAAAGGTCCATAATCAGATGAATGGACAAAGAAGAAGTGGTAATATGGACAGAATGGAATATCCGTCACGGAAAAAAATAAAAGAATGGCATATGCAGCACCACAGAGGAGCCTAGAGATAATCACACAACGTGAAGTAAGTCAGAATGAGAAAGACAAATGCCCTATGATGTCCCTTATGTTATCTGAAAATTCATAAAAATGAACATATTTCCATAGAGAAAGGCAATCTCAGATTGAGAAGACAAACTTATGGTTAAGCCAAAGAAAACGTGTGAGGAATGGATAAATTAGGATATTGGGGTTAACACACATATACTAATACATATAAAATATATAATCCCCAAAGACCTATGGAATACCAAGAGTGGTCTACTCAACACTCTGTAACAACCTACATGGAAAAGGACCCAAAGATCAATAAATATAGGTATATGTGTAAATGAACAAGATTCTGTACTCCTACAAAAAAAAATTTTTTTTCAATCAAATTTGCTCTGATAAAAACTACAACTTAAAGAGACAGACAAGAATTACGGAGGTTAAACTTATGGGGGTTTGTCCTGGCACATTCCACTCTAATCTGCAACCTAAAACCACAACTTGCAGCGAAGTTCTGTTTCCCTAGCAAGCAGAGTTGGCAACGTAGAAATCCTGCCACCCAAAAGCCGTTTCCTCAAACAGCAGCTTTAAATCTACTGCTAATGGTCACTAATATTCACAAGGACTGCAGGGCTGTAAATGACTCATGCCCTCAAAAAATGTCCTGGGGAAGGGAATGGCCAAAAAAATCCAAACGCAGCAAATTTTTCAAGAAGGCAGTTAGAAGTTGTACGTTTCGCTCAATCTTAAAAAAAAAGTGAAAAGGACACTGATAAACGCAAAACATCAGGAAATATGAGACGCATGCAAATCCAATCTACACAAAGGTATCACCTCACACCAGTCAGAATGACCATCAGCAAAAAGTCTACAAACAATAGATGTTGAAGAAGTTGTGGAGAATAGCGTAACCTCTCGGTCTAAGTGGGATGTAAACTGGTAACGGCCAATAATAGGAACAGAATGGCAGCGCATTTAAAGGTAAAAATTGAGTCACCATATGATCCGGAAGTCCCACTATTGGGCCTTTCACCTGTGAAAGTCAGAATCAAAAAGACACGGGATGGGGCTTCCCTGGTGGTGCAGTGGTTGAGAGTCTGCCTGCCAAGGCAGGGGCCACGGGTTCGATCCCTGGTCTGGGAGGATCCCGCATGCCGCGGAGCAATTGGGCCCGTGAGCCAAAGCTGCTGAGCCTGCGCATCTGGAGCCTGTGCTCCGCAGCGGGAGAGGCCGCGATGGTGGGAGGCCCGCGCACCGTGATGAGGAGTGGCCCCCACTTGCCGCAACTGGAGAAAGCCCTCGCACAGAAACAAGGAACCAGCACAGCCAAAAATAAATAAATAAATTCATTAATTAATTTAAAAAAAAATCTTAAAAAAAAAAAGACACGGGATGGAAAATCGTGTATTGCAGCAGTATTTACAATAGCCAAGACATGGAAGCAAACAAAATGTCCATCAACAGATAAATGGACACAGAAGAAGTGGTACACATACCGAATGGAAGAGTAGCCTCGGGAAAAAAATGAACAATGCCGTTTTCAGGACTACACATGAGCCTAGAAATAATCATATTAGCTTAAGTAAGTCAAGAGGGAATGATAAATATCCTATGATATCTTGTATACATGTTAGCCTAAGATTGCTACCAATAAACATATTTTCACAGAAAAAGACACTCACAGACTTATAAAACAAACTAATGGTTAGCCAAAATGAAAGGTGGGAGGATGGATAAATTAGGACTATGGGGCTAACATAGATATACTAATGTATGTTAAATGTATATAAACATATAACATATAAACCATATGAATTATATACTCACCAATACATATAAAATATATAAAGACAAAACACCTACCAAATACCAAGGGAGGTCTACTCAACTTTCTGTAATAACATACAAGGTAACAGGATCCGAAGATGAACAGACATATGTATGAATCATTGAGCAGATTCTGTACAGCCAGAAAACCACAACACTCTAATCAAATTTACTCCGATAAGAAATAGAAATTAAATTTAAAAAACAAACATAAGTAAGGTGACATAAACTTCTGGGGGCTTGTCCCAGCACATTCCACTCTAATTTACAACCTTGGAACACTACTTTCAGGAAGACTCTTTTGCACTAGTAACAAGCGTTGAGAACGTAATAATGCTGCCGCCTTGTGGTTGTTTCCCATAACAGCAGCTTTAAACCAAGTGCTAATGGTTGCTTAATAGTCACAAGGACTGCAGGGCTGTAAATGACACCTGCCCTCAACAAATGCCCTGGGGTAGGGAATAGGCAAGAAAATTCTACACATTACAACTTTTTCAAGAAGTCAATACGAAGAGGGAAGTTGTAGTCACTCTTTAAAAAAGAAGGAAAAGAAAAAAGAGGACATGCCTAAAGTTCAGTATAAGGAATTATTAGCCACATGCAAATCCAACGTGAAAACGTTTCAGCTCACACCAGTCAAATGACCATCAGCAAAAAGTCTACAAACTATAAATGCTAAGGGCTTTTAGAGAACTCTGTAATTTCTAGATGCTGGTGGAATGTAAAGTGGTAACAGCACTAACGAAAACTGAACGGAGCTGCTTTAAAACGTAAAAATTGAGCTACCATATGATGCGGCAGGGCACCTTTTGGGCCTATAACCTAAGACCACAAGAATCGGAAAGACAGAGGCAGGCAAATGTGCACTGCAGCAATACTGAAATAGCCAAGACATGGAAACACAAAAAAGGTCCATAATCAGATGAATGGACAAAGAAGAAGTGGTAATATGGACAGAATGGAATATCCGTCACGGAAAAAAATAAAAGAATGGCGTATGCAGCACCACAGAGGAGCCTAGAGATAATCACACAACGTGAAGTAAGTCAGAATGAGAAAGACAAATGCCCTATGATGTCCCTTATGTTATCTGAAAATTCATAAAAATGAACATATTTCCATAGAGAAAGGCAATCTCAGATTGAGAAGACAAACTTATGGTTAAGCCAAAGAAAACGTGTGAGGAATGGATAAATTAGGATATTGGGGTTAACACACATATACTAATACATATAAAATATATAATCCCCAAAGACCTATGGAATACCAAGAGTGGTCTACTCAACACTCTGTAACAACCTACATGGAAAAGGACCCAAAGATCAATAAATATAGGTATATGTGTAAATGAACAAGATTCTGTACTCCTACAAAAAAAAATTTTTTTTCAATCAAATTTGCTCTGATAAAAACTACAACTTAAAGAGACAGACAAGAATTACGGAGGTTAAACTTATGGGGGTTTGTCCTGGCACATTCCACTCTAATCTGCAACCTAAAACCACAACTTGCAGCGAAGTTCTGTTTCCCTAGCAAGCAGAGTTGGCAACGTAGAAATCCTGCCACCCAAAAGCCGTTTCCTCAAACAGCAGCTTTAAATCTACTGCTAATGGTCACTAATATTCACAAGGACTGCAGGGCTGTAAATGACTCATGCCCTCAAAAAATGTCCTGGGGAAGGGAATGGCCAAAAAAATCCAAACGCAGCAAATTTTTCAAGAAGGCAGTTAGAAGTTGTACGTTTCGCTCAATCTTAAAAAAAAAGTGAAAAGGACACTGATAAACGCAAAACATCAGGAAATATGAGACGCATGCAAATCCAATCTACACAAAGGTATCACCTCACACCAGTCAGAATGACCATCAGCAAAAAGTCTACAAACAATAGATGTTGAAGAAGTTGTGGAGAATAGCGTAACCTCTCGGTCTAAGTGGGATGTAAACTGGTAACGGCCAATAATAGGAACAGAATGGCAGCGCATTTAAAGGTAAAAATTGAGTCACCATATGATCCGGAAGTCCCACTATTGGGCCTTTCACCTGTGAAAGTCAGAATCAAAAAGACACGGGATGGGGCTTCCCTGGTGGTGCAGTGGTTGAGAGTCTGCCTGCCAAGGCAGGGGCCACGGGTTCGATCCCTGGTCTGGGAGGATCCCGCATGCCGCGGAGCAATTGGGCCCGTGAGCCAAAGCTGCTGAGCCTGCGCATCTGGAGCCTGTGCTCCGCAGCGGGAGAGGCCGCGATGGTGGGAGGCCCGCGCACCGTGATGAGGAGTGGCCCCCACTTGCCGCAACTGGAGAAAGCCCTCGCACAGAAACAAGGAACCAGCACAGCCAAAAATAAATAAATAAATTCATTAATTAATTTAAAAAAAAATCTTAAAAAAAAAAAGACACGGGATGGAAAATCGTGTATTGCAGCAGTATTTACAATAGCCAAGACATGGAAGCAAACAAAATGTCCATCAACAGATAAATGGACACAGAAGAAGTGGTACACATACCGAATGGAAGAGTAGCCTCGGGAAAAAAATGAACAATGCCGTTTTCAGGACTACACATGAGCCTAGAAATAATCATATTAGCTTAAGTAAGTCAAGAGGGAATGATAAATATCCTATGATATCTTGTATACATGTTAGCCTAAGATTGCTACCAATAAACATATTTTCACAGAAAAAGACACTCACAGACTTATAAAACAAACTAATGGTTAGCCAAAATGAAAGGTGGGAGGATGGATAAATTAGGACTATGGGGCTAACATAGATATACTAATGTATGTTAAATGTATATAAACATATAACATATAAACCATATGAATTATATACTCACCAATACATATAAAATATATAAAGACAAAACACCTACCAAATACCAAGGGAGGTCTACTCAACTTTCTGTAATAACATACAAGGTAACAGGATCCGAAGATGAACAGACATATGTATGAATCATTGAGCAGATTCTGTACAGCCAGAAAACCACAACACTCTAATCAAATTTACTCCGATAAGAAATAGAAATTAAATTTAAAAAACAAACATAAGTAAGGTGACATAAACTTCTGGGGGCTTGTCCCAGCACATTCCACTCTAATTTACAACCTTGGAACACTACTTTCAGGAAGACTCTTTTGCACTAGTAACAAGCGTTGAGAACGTAATAATGCTGCCGCCTTGTGGTTGTTTCCCATAACAGCAGCTTTAAACCAAGTGCTAATGGTTGCTTAATAGTCACAAGGACTGCAGGGCTGTAAATGACACCTGCCCTCAACAAATGCCCTGGGGTAGGGAATAGGCAAGAAAATTCTACACATTACAACTTTTTCAAGAAGTCAATACGAAGAGGGAAGTTGTAGTCACTCTTTAAAAAAGAAGGAAAAGAAAAAAGAGGACATGCCTAAAGTTCAGTATAAGGAATTATTAGCCACATGCAAATCCAACGTGAAAACGTTTCAGCTCACACCAGTCAAATGACCATCAGCAAAAAGTCTACAAACTATAAATGCTAAGGGCTTTTAGAGAACTCTGTAATTTCTAGATGCTGGTGGAATGTAAAGTGGTAACAGCACTAACGAAAACTGAACGGAGCTGCTTTAAAACGTAAAAATTGAGCTACCATATGATGCGGCAGGGCACCTTTTGGGCCTATAACCTAAGACCACAAGAATCGGAAAGACAGAGGCAGGCAAATGTGCACTGCAGCAATACTGAAATAGCCAAGACATGGAAACACAAAAAAGGTCCATAATCAGATGAATGGACAAAGAAGAAGTGGTAATATGGACAGAATGGAATATCCGTCACGGAAAAAAATAAAAGAATGGCATATGCAGCACCACAGAGGAGCCTAGAGATAATCACACAACGTGAAGTAAGTCAGAATGAGAAAGACAAATGCCCTATGATGTCCCTTATGTTATCTGAAAATTCATAAAAATGAACATATTTCCATAGAGAAAGGCAATCTCAGATTGAGAAGACAAACTTATGGTTAAGCCAAAGAAAACGTGTGAGGAATGGATAAATTAGGATATTGGGGTTAACACACATATACTAATACATATAAAATATATAATCCCCAAAGACCTATGGAATACCAAGAGTGGTCTACTCAACACTCTGTAACAACCTACATGGAAAAGGACCCAAAGATCAATAAATATAGGTATATGTGTAAATGAACAAGATTCTGTACTCCTACAAAAAAAAATTTTTTTTCAATCAAATTTGCTCTGATAAAAACTACAACTTAAAGAGACAGACAAGAATTACGGAGGTTAAACTTATGGGGGTTTGTCCTGGCACATTCCACTCTAATCTGCAACCTAAAACCACAACTTGCAGCGAAGTTCTGTTTCCCTAGCAAGCAGAGTTGGCAACGTAGAAATCCTGCCACCCAAAAGCCGTTTCCTCAAACAGCAGCTTTAAATCTACTGCTAATGGTCACTAATATTCACAAGGACTGCAGGGCTGTAAATGACTCATGCCCTCAAAAAATGTCCTGGGGAAGGGAATGGCCAAAAAAATCCAAACGCAGCAAATTTTTCAAGAAGGCAGTTAGAAGTTGTACGTTTCGCTCAATCTTAAAAAAAAAGTGAAAAGGACACTGATAAACGCAAAACATCAGGAAATATGAGACGCATGCAAATCCAATCTACACAAAGGTATCACCTCACACCAGTCAGAATGACCATCAGCAAAAAGTCTACAAACAATAGATGTTGAAGAAGTTGTGGAGAATAGCGTAACCTCTCGGTCTAAGTGGGATGTAAACTGGTAACGGCCAATAATAGGAACAGAATGGCAGCGCATTTAAAGGTAAAAATTGAGTCACCATATGATCCGGAAGTCCCACTATTGGGCCTTTCACCTGTGAAAGTCAGAATCAAAAAGACACGGGATGGGGCTTCCCTGGTGGTGCAGTGGTTGAGAGTCTGCCTGCCAAGGCAGGGGCCACGGGTTCGATCCCTGGTCTGGGAGGATCCCGCATGCCGCGGAGCAATTGGGCCCGTGAGCCAAAGCTGCTGAGCCTGCGCATCTGGAGCCTGTGCTCCGCAGCGGGAGAGGCCGCGATGGTGGGAGGCCCGCGCACCGTGATGAGGAGTGGCCCCCACTTGCCGCAACTGGAGAAAGCCCTCGCACAGAAACAAGGAACCAGCACAGCCAAAAATAAATAAATAAATTCATTAATTAATTTAAAAAAAAATCTTAAAAAAAAAAAGACACGGGATGGAAAATCGTGTATTGCAGCAGTATTTACAATAGCCAAGACATGGAAGCAAACAAAATGTCCATCAACAGATAAATGGACACAGAAGAAGTGGTACACATACCGAATGGAAGAGTAGCCTCGGGAAAAAAATGAACAATGCCGTTTTCAGGACTACACATGAGCCTAGAAATAATCATATTAGCTTAAGTAAGTCAAGAGGGAATGATAAATATCCTATGATATCTTGTATACATGTTAGCCTAAGGTTGCTACCAATAAACATATTTTCACAGAAAAAGACACTCACAGACTTATAAAACAAACTAATGGTTAGCCAAAATGAAAGGTGGGAGGATGGATAAATTAGGACTATGGGGCTAACATAGATATACTAATGTATGTTAAATGTATATAAACATATAACATATAAACCATATGAATTATATACTCACCAATACATATAAAATATATAAAGACAAAACACCTACCAAATACCAAGGGAGGTCTACTCAACTTTCTGTAATAACATACAAGGTAACAGGATCCGAAGATGAACAGACATATGTATGAATCATTGAGCAGATTCTGTACAGCCAGAAAACCACAACACTCTAATCAAATTTACTCCGATAAGAAATAGAAATTAAATTTAAAAAACAAACATAAGTAAGGTGACATAAACTTCTGGGGGCTTGTCCCAGCACATTCCACTCTAATTTACAACCTTGGAACACTACTTTCAGGAAGACTCTTTTGCACTAGTAACAAGCGTTGAGAACGTAATAATGCTGCCGCCTTGTGGTTGTTTCCCATAACAGCAGCTTTAAACCAAGTGCTAATGGTTGCTTAATAGTCACAAGGACTGCAGGGCTGTAAATGACACCTGCCCTCAACAAATGCCCTGGGGTAGGGAATAGGCAAGAAAATTCTACACATTACAACTTTTTCAAGAAGTCAATACGAAGAGGGAAGTTGTAGTCACTCTTTAAAAAAGAAGGAAAAGAAAAAAGAGGACATGCCTAAAGTTCAGTATAAGGAATTATTAGCCACATGCAAATCCAACGTGAAAACGTTTCAGCTCACACCAGTCAAATGACCATCAGCAAAAAGTCTACAAACTATAAATGCTAAGGGCTTTTAGAGAACTCTGTAATTTCTAGATGCTGGTGGAATGTAAAGTGGTAACAGCACTAACGAAAACTGAACGGAGCTGCTTTAAAACGTAAAAATTGAGCTACCATATGATGCGGCAGGGCACCTTTTGGGCCTATAACCTAAGACCACAAGAATCGGAAAGACAGAGGCAGGCAAATGTGCACTGCAGCAATACTGAAATAGCCAAGACATGGAAACACAAAAAAGGTCCATAATCAGATGAATGGACAAAGAAGAAGTGGTAATATGGACAGAATGGAATATCCGTCACGGAAAAAAATAAAAGAATGGCATATGCAGCACCACAGAGGAGCCTAGAGATAATCACACAACGTGAAGTAAGTCAGAATGAGAAAGACAAATGCCCTATGATGTCCCTTATGTTATCTGAAAATTCATAAAAATGAACATATTTCCATAGAGAAAGGCAATCTCAGATTGAGAAGACAAACTTATGGTTAAGCCAAAGAAAACGTGTGAGGAATGGATAAATTAGGATATTGGGGTTAACACACATATACTAATACATATAAAATATATAATCCCCAAAGACCTATGGAATACCAAGAGTGGTCTACTCAACACTCTGTAACAACCTACATGGAAAAGGACCCAAAGATCAATAAATATAGGTATATGTGTAAATGAACAAGATTCTGTACTCCTACAAAAAAAAATTTTTTTTCAATCAAATTTGCTCTGATAAAAACTACAACTTAAAGAGACAGACAAGAATTACGGAGGTTAAACTTATGGGGGTTTGTCCTGGCACATTCCACTCTAATCTGCAACCTAAAACCACAACTTGCAGCGAAGTTCTGTTTCCCTAGCAAGCAGAGTTGGCAACGTAGAAATCCTGCCACCCAAAAGCCGTTTCCTCAAACAGCAGCTTTAAATCTACTGCTAATGGTCACTAATATTCACAAGGACTGCAGGGCTGTAAATGACTCATGCCCTCAAAAAATGTCCTGGGGAAGGGAATGGCCAAAAAAATCCAAACGCAGCAAATTTTTCAAGAAGGCAGTTAGAAGTTGTACGTTTCGCTCAATCTTAAAAAAAAAGTGAAAAGGACACTGATAAACGCAAAACATCAGGAAATATGAGACGCATGCAAATCCAATCTACACAAAGGTATCACCTCACACCAGTCAGAATGACCATCAGCAAAAAGTCTACAAACAATAGATGTTGAAGAAGTTGTGGAGAATAGCGTAACCTCTCGGTCTAAGTGGGATGTAAACTGGTAACGGCCAATAATAGGAACAGAATGGCAGCGCATTTAAAGGTAAAAATTGAGTCACCATATGATCCGGAAGTCCCACTATTGGGCCTTTCACCTGTGAAAGTCAGAATCAAAAAGACACGGGATGGGGCTTCCCTGGTGGTGCAGTGGTTGAGAGTCTGCCTGCCAAGGCAGGGGCCACGGGTTCGATCCCTGGTCTGGGAGGATCCCGCATGCCGCGGAGCAATTGGGCCCGTGAGCCAAAGCTGCTGAGCCTGCGCATCTGGAGCCTGTGCTCCGCAGCGGGAGAGGCCGCGATGGTGGGAGGCCCGCGCACCGTGATGAGGAGTGGCCCCCACTTGCCGCAACTGGAGAAAGCCCTCGCACAGAAACAAGGAACCAGCACAGCCAAAAATAAATAAATAAATTCATTAATTAATTTAAAAAAAAATCTTAAAAAAAAAAAGACACGGGATGGAAAATCGTGTATTGCAGCAGTATTTACAATAGCCAAGACATGGAAGCAAACAAAATGTCCATCAACAGATAAATGGACACAGAAGAAGTGGTACACATACCGAATGGAAGAGTAGCCTCGGGAAAAAAATGAACAATGCCGTTTTCAGGACTACACATGAGCCTAGAAATAATCATATTAGCTTAAGTAAGTCAAGAGGGAATGATAAATATCCTATGATATCTTGTATACATGTTAGCCTAAGGTTGCTACCAATAAACATATTTTCACAGAAAAAGACACTCACAGACTTATAAAACAAACTAATGGTTAGCCAAAATGAAAGGTGGGAGGATGGATAAATTAGGACTATGGGGCTAACATAGATATACTAATGTATGTTAAATGTATATAAACATATAACATATAAACCATATGAATTATATACTCACCAATACATATAAAATATATAAAGACAAAACACCTACCAAATACCAAGGGAGGTCTACTCAACTTTCTGTAATAACATACAAGGTAACAGGATCCGAAGATGAACAGACATATGTATGAATCATTGAGCAGATTCTGTACAGCCAGAAAACCACAACACTCTAATCAAATTTACTCCGATAAGAAATAGAAATTAAATTTAAAAAACAAACATAAGTAAGGTGACATAAACTTCTGGGGGCTTGTCCCAGCACATTCCACTCTAATTTACAACCTTGGAACACTACTTTCAGGAAGACTCTTTTGCACTAGTAACAAGCGTTGAGAACGTAATAATGCTGCCGCCTTGTGGTTGTTTCCCATAACAGCAGCTTTAAACCAAGTGCTAATGGTTGCTTAATAGTCACAAGGACTGCAGGGCTGTAAATGACACCTGCCCTCAACAAATGCCCTGGGGTAGGGAATAGGCAAGAAAATTCTACACATTACAACTTTTTCAAGAAGTCAATACGAAGAGGGAAGTTGTAGTCACTCTTTAAAAAAGAAGGAAAAGAAAAAAGAGGACATGCCTAAAGTTCAGTATAAGGAATTATTAGCCACATGCAAATCCAACGTGAAAACGTTTCAGCTCACACCAGTCAAATGACCATCAGCAAAAAGTCTACAAACTATAAATGCTAAGGGCTTTTAGAGAACTCTGTAATTTCTAGATGCTGGTGGAATGTAAAGTGGTAACAGCACTAACGAAAACTGAACGGAGCTGCTTTAAAACGTAAAAATTGAGCTACCATATGATGCGGCAGGGCACCTTTTGGGCCTATAACCTAAGACCACAAGAATCGGAAAGACAGAGGCAGGCAAATGTGCACTGCAGCAATACTGAAATAGCCAAGACATGGAAACACAAAAAAGGTCCATAATCAGATGAATGGACAAAGAAGAAGTGGTAATATGGACAGAATGGAATATCCGTCACGGAAAAAAATAAAAGAATGGCATATGCAGCACCACAGAGGAGCCTAGAGATAATCACACAACGTGAAGTAAGTCAGAATGAGAAAGACAAATGCCCTATGATGTCCCTTATGTTATCTGAAAATTCATAAAAATGAACATATTTCCATAGAGAAAGGCAATCTCAGATTGAGAAGACAAACTTATGGTTAAGCCAAAGAAAACGTGTGAGGAATGGATAAATTAGGATATTGGGGTTAACACACATATACTAATACATATAAAATATATAATCCCCAAAGACCTATGGAATACCAAGAGTGGTCTACTCAACACTCTGTAACAACCTACATGGAAAAGGACCCAAAGATCAATAAATATAGGTATATGTGTAAATGAACAAGATTCTGTACTCCTACAAAAAAAAATTTTTTTTCAATCAAATTTGCTCTGATAAAAACTACAACTTAAAGAGACAGACAAGAATTACGGAGGTTAAACTTATGGGGGTTTGTCCTGGCACATTCCACTCTAATCTGCAACCTAAAACCACAACTTGCAGCGAAGTTCTGTTTCCCTAGCAAGCAGAGTTGGCAACGTAGAAATCCTGCCACCCAAAAGCCGTTTCCTCAAACAGCAGCTTTAAATCTACTGCTAATGGTCACTAATATTCACAAGGACTGCAGGGCTGTAAATGACTCATGCCCTCAAAAAATGTCCTGGGGAAGGGAATGGCCAAAAAAATCCAAACGCAGCAAATTTTTCAAGAAGGCAGTTAGAAGTTGTACGTTTCGCTCAATCTTAAAAAAAAAGTGAAAAGGACACTGATAAACGCAAAACATCAGGAAATATGAGACGCATGCAAATCCAATCTACACAAAGGTATCACCTCACACCAGTCAGAATGACCATCAGCAAAAAGTCTACAAACAATAGATGTTGAAGAAGTTGTGGAGAATAGCGTAACCTCTCGGTCTAAGTGGGATGTAAACTGGTAACGGCCAATAATAGGAACAGAATGGCAGCGCATTTAAAGGTAAAAATTGAGTCACCATATGATCCGGAAGTCCCACTATTGGGCCTTTCACCTGTGAAAGTCAGAATCAAAAAGACACGGGATGGGGCTTCCCTGGTGGTGCAGTGGTTGAGAGTCTGCCTGCCAAGGCAGGGGCCACGGGTTCGATCCCTGGTCTGGGAGGATCCCGCATGCCGCGGAGCAATTGGGCCCGTGAGCCAAAGCTGCTGAGCCTGCGCATCTGGAGCCTGTGCTCCGCAGCGGGAGAGGCCGCGATGGTGGGAGGCCCGCGCACCGTGATGAGGAGTGGCCCCCACTTGCCGCAACTGGAGAAAGCCCTCGCACAGAAACAAGGAACCAGCACAGCCAAAAATAAATAAATAAATTCATTAATTAATTTAAAAAAAAATCTTAAAAAAAAAAAGACACGGGATGGAAAATCGTGTATTGCAGCAGTATTTACAATAGCCAAGACATGGAAGCAAACAAAATGTCCATCAACAGATAAATGGACACAGAAGAAGTGGTACACATACCGAATGGAAGAGTAGCCTCGGGAAAAAAATGAACAATGCCGTTTTCAGGACTACACATGAGCCTAGAAATAATCATATTAGCTTAAGTAAGTCAAGAGGGAATGATAAATATCCTATGATATCTTGTATACATGTTAGCCTAAGGTTGCTACCAATAAACATATTTTCACAGAAAAAGACACTCACAGACTTATAAAACAAACTAATGGTTAGCCAAAATGAAAGGTGGGAGGATGGATAAATTAGGACTATGGGGCTAACATAGATATACTAATGTATGTTAAATGTATATAAACATATAACATATAAACCATATGAATTATATACTCACCAATACATATAAAATATATAAAGACAAAACACCTACCAAATACCAAGGGAGGTCTACTCAACTTTCTGTAATAACATACAAGGTAACAGGATCCGAAGATGAACAGACATATGTATGAATCATTGAGCAGATTCTGTACAGCCAGAAAACCACAACACTCTAATCAAATTTACTCCGATAAGAAATAGAAATTAAATTTAAAAAACAAACATAAGTAAGGTGACATAAACTTCTGGGGGCTTGTCCCAGCACATTCCACTCTAATTTACAACCTTGGAACACTACTTTCAGGAAGACTCTTTTGCACTAGTAACAAGCGTTGAGAACGTAATAATGCTGCCGCCTTGTGGTTGTTTCCCATAACAGCAGCTTTAAACCAAGTGCTAATGGTTGCTTAATAGTCACAAGGACTGCAGGGCTGTAAATGACACCTGCCCTCAACAAATGCCCTGGGGTAGGGAATAGGCAAGAAAATTCTACACATTACAAATTTTTCAAGAAGTCAATACGAAGAGGGAAGTTGTAGTCACTCTTTAAAAAAGAAGGAAAAGAAAAAAGAGGACATGCCTAAAGTTCAGTATAAGGAATTATTAGCCACATGCAAATCCAACGTGAAAACGTTTCAGCTCACACCAGTCAAATGGCCATCAGCAAAAAGTCTACAAACTATAAATGCTAAGGGCTTTTAGAGAACTCTGTAATTTCTAGATGCTGGTGGAATGTAAAGTGGTAACAGCACTAACGAAAACTGAACGGAGCTGCTTTAAAACGTAAAAATTGAGCTACCATATGATGCGGCAGGGCACCTTTTGGGCCTATAACCTAAGACCACAAGAATCGGAAAGACAGAGGCAGGCAAATGTGCACTGCAGCAATACTGAAATAGCCAAGACATGGAAACACAAAAAAGGTCCATAATCAGATGAATGGACAAAGAAGAAGTGGTAATATGGACAGAATGGAATATCCGTCACGGAAAAAAATAAAAGAATGGCATATGCAGCACCACAGAGGAGCCTAGAGATAATCACACAACGTGAAGTAAGTCAGAATGAGAAAGACAAATGCCCTATGATGTCCCTTATGTTATCTGAAAATTCATAAAAATGAACATATTTCCATAGAGAAAGGCAATCTCAGATTGAGAAGACAAACTTATGGTTAAGCCAAAGAAAACGTGTGAGGAATGGATAAATTAGGATATTGGGGTTAACACACATATACTAATACATATAAAATATATAATCCCCAAAGACCTATGGAATACCAAGAGTGGTCTACTCAACACTCTGTAACAACCTACATGGAAAAGGACCCAAAGATCAATAAATATAGGTATATGTGTAAATGAACAAGATTCTGTACTCCTACAAAAAAAAATTTTTTTTCAATCAAATTTGCTCTGATAAAAACTACAACTTAAAGAGACAGACAAGAATTACGGAGGTTAAACTTATGGGGGTTTGTCCTGGCACATTCCACTCTAATCTGCAACCTAAAACCACAACTTGCAGCGAAGTTCTGTTTCCCTAGCAAGCAGAGTTGGCAACGTAGAAATCCTGCCACCCAAAAGCCGTTTCCTCAAACAGCAGCTTTAAATCTACTGCTAATGGTCACTAATATTCACAAGGACTGCAGGGCTGTAAATGACTCATGCCCTCAAAAAATGTCCTGGGGAAGGGAATGGCCAAAAAAATCCAAACGCAGCAAATTTTTCAAGAAGGCAGTTAGAAGTTGTACGTTTCGCTCAATCTTAAAAAAAAAGTGAAAAGGACACTGATAAACGCAAAACATCAGGAAATATGAGACGCATGCAAATCCAATCTACACAAAGGTATCACCTCACACCAGTCAGAATGACCATCAGCAAAAAGTCTACAAACAATAGATGTTGAAGAAGTTGTGGAGAATAGCGTAACCTCTCGGTCTAAGTGGGATGTAAACTGGTAACGGCCAATAATAGGAACAGAATGGCAGCGCATTTAAAGGTAAAAATTGAGTCACCATATGATCCGGAAGTCCCACTATTGGGCCTTTCACCTGTGAAAGTCAGAATCAAAAAGACACGGGATGGGGCTTCCCTGGTGGTGCAGTGGTTGAGAGTCTGCCTGCCAAGGCAGGGGCCACGGGTTCGATCCCTGGTCTGGGAGGATCCCGCATGCCGCGGAGCAATTGGGCCCGTGAGCCAAAGCTGCTGAGCCTGCGCATCTGGAGCCTGTGCTCCGCAGCGGGAGAGGCCGCGATGGTGGGAGGCCCGCGCACCGTGATGAGGAGTGGCCCCCACTTGCCGCAACTGGAGAAAGCCCTCGCACAGAAACAAGGAACCAGCACAGCCAAAAATAAATAAATAAATTCATTAATTAATTTAAAAAAAAATCTTAAAAAAAAAAAGACACGGGATGGAAAATCGTGTATTGCAGCAGTATTTACAATAGCCAAGACATGGAAGCAAACAAAATGTCCATCAACAGATAAATGGACACAGAAGAAGTGGTACACATACCGAATGGAAGAGTAGCCTCGGGAAAAAAATGAACAATGCCGTTTTCAGGACTACACATGAGCCTAGAAATAATCATATTAGCTTAAGTAAGTCAAGAGGGAATGATAAATATCCTATGATATCTTGTATACATGTTAGCCTAAGGTTGCTACCAATAAACATATTTTCACAGAAAAAGACACTCACAGACTTATAAAACAAACTAATGGTTAGCCAAAATGAAAGGTGGGAGGATGGATAAATTAGGACTATGGGGCTAACATAGATATACTAATGTATGTTAAATGTATATAAACATATAACATATAAACCATATGAATTATATACTCACCAATACATATAAAATATATAAAGACAAAACACCTACCAAATACCAAGGGAGGTCTACTCAACTTTCTGTAATAACATACAAGGTAACAGGATCCGAAGATGAACAGACATATGTATGAATCATTGAGCAGATTCTGTACAGCCAGAAAACCACAACACTCTAATCAAATTTACTCCGATAAGAAATAGAAATTAAATTTAAAAAACAAACATAAGTAAGGTGACATAAACTTCTGGGGGCTTGTCCCAGCACATTCCACTCTAATTTACAACCTTGGAACACTACTTTCAGGAAGACTCTTTTGCACTAGTAACAAGCGTTGAGAACGTAATAATGCTGCCGCCTTGTGGTTGTTTCCCATAACAGCAGCTTTAAACCAAGTGCTAATGGTTGCTTAATAGTCACAAGGACTGCAGGGCTGTAAATGACACCTGCCCTCAACAAATGCCCTGGGGTAGGGAATAGGCAAGAAAATTCTACACATTACAAATTTTTCAAGAAGTCAATACGAAGAGGGAAGTTGTAGTCACTCTTTAAAAAAGAAGGAAAAGAAAAAAGAGGACATGCCTAAAGTTCAGTATAAGGAATTATTAGCCACATGCAAATCCAACGTGAAAACGTTTCAGCTCACACCAGTCAAATGGCCATCAGCAAAAAGTCTACAAACTATAAATGCTAAGGGCTTTTAGAGAACTCTGTAATTTCTAGATGCTGGTGGAATGTAAAGTGGTAACAGCACTAACGAAAACTGAACGGAGCTGCTTTAAAACGTAAAAATTGAGCTACCATATGATGCGGCAGGGCACCTTTTGGGCCTATAACCTAAGACCACAAGAATCGGAAAGACAGAGGCAGGCAAATGTGCACTGCAGCAATACTGAAATAGCCAAGACATGGAAACACAAAAAAGGTCCATAATCAGATGAATGGACAAAGAAGAAGTGGTAATATGGACAGAATGGAATATCCGTCACGGAAAAAAATAAAAGAATGGCATATGCAGCACCACAGAGGAGCCTAGAGATAATCACACAACGTGAAGTAAGTCAGAATGAGAAAGACAAATGCCCTATGATGTCCCTTATGTTATCTGAAAATTCATAAAAATGAACATATTTCCATAGAGAAAGGCAATCTCAGATTGAGAAGACAAACTTATGGTTAAGCCAAAGAAAACGTGTGAGGAATGGATAAATTAGGATATTGGGGTTAACACACATATACTAATACATATAAAATATATAATCCCCAAAGACCTATGGAATACCAAGAGTGGTCTACTCAACACTCTGTAACAACCTACATGGAAAAGGACCCAAAGATCAATAAATATAGGTATATGTGTAAATGAACAAGATTCTGTACTCCTACAAAAAAAAATTTTTTTTCAATCAAATTTGCTCTGATAAAAACTACAACTTAAAGAGACAGACAAGAATTACGGAGGTTAAACTTATGGGGGTTTGTCCTGGCACATTCCACTCTAATCTGCAACCTAAAACCACAACTTGCAGCGAAGTTCTGTTTCCCTAGCAAGCAGAGTTGGCAACGTAGAAATCCTGCCACCCAAAAGCCGTTTCCTCAAACAGCAGCTTTAAATCTACTGCTAATGGTCACTAATATTCACAAGGACTGCAGGGCTGTAAATGACTCATGCCCTCAAAAAATGTCCTGGGGAAGGGAATGGCCAAAAAAATCCAAACGCAGCAAATTTTTCAAGAAGGCAGTTAGAAGTTGTACGTTTCGCTCAATCTTAAAAAAAAAGTGAAAAGGACACTGATAAACGCAAAACATCAGGAAATATGAGACGCATGCAAATCCAATCTACACAAAGGTATCACCTCACACCAGTCAGAATGACCATCAGCAAAAAGTCTACAAACAATAGATGTTGAAGAAGTTGTGGAGAATAGCGTAACCTCTCGGTCTAAGTGGGATGTAAACTGGTAACGGCCAATAATAGGAACAGAATGGCAGCGCATTTAAAGGTAAAAATTGAGTCACCATATGATCCGGAAGTCCCACTATTGGGCCTTTCACCTGTGAAAGTCAGAATCAAAAAGACACGGGATGGGGCTTCCCTGGTGGTGCAGTGGTTGAGAGTCTGCCTGCCAAGGCAGGGGCCACGGGTTCGATCCCTGGTCTGGGAGGATCCCGCATGCCGCGGAGCAATTGGGCCCGTGAGCCAAAGCTGCTGAGCCTGCGCATCTGGAGCCTGTGCTCCGCAGCGGGAGAGGCCGCGATGGTGGGAGGCCCGCGCACCGTGATGAGGAGTGGCCCCCACTTGCCGCAACTGGAGAAAGCCCTCGCACAGAAACAAGGAACCAGCACAGCCAAAAATAAATAAATAAATTCATTAATTAATTTAAAAAAAAATCTTAAAAAAAAAAAGACACGGGATGGAAAATCGTGTATTGCAGCAGTATTTACAATAGCCAAGACATGGAAGCAAACAAAATGTCCATCAACAGATAAATGGACACAGAAGAAGTGGTACACATACCGAATGGAAGAGTAGCCTCGGGAAAAAAATGAACAATGCCGTTTTCAGGACTACACATGAGCCTAGAAATAATCATATTAGCTTAAGTAAGTCAAGAGGGAATGATAAATATCCTATGATATCTTGTATACATGTTAGCCTAAGGTTGCTACCAATAAACATATTTTCACAGAAAAAGACACTCACAGACTTATAAAACAAACTAATGGTTAGCCAAAATGAAAGGTGGGAGGATGGATAAATTAGGACTATGGGGCTAACATAGATATACTAATGTATGTTAAATGTATATAAACATATAACATATAAACCATATGAATTATATACTCACCAATACATATAAAATATATAAAGACAAAACACCTACCAAATACCAAGGGAGGTCTACTCAACTTTCTGTAATAACATACAAGGTAACAGGATCCGAAGATGAACAGACATATGTATGAATCATTGAGCAGATTCTGTACAGCCAGAAAACCACAACACTCTAATCAAATTTACTCCGATAAGAAATAGAAATTAAATTTAAAAAACAAACATAAGTAAGGTGACATAAACTTCTGGGGGCTTGTCCCAGCACATTCCACTCTAATTTACAACCTTGGAACACTACTTTCAGGAAGACTCTTTTGCACTAGTAACAAGCGTTGAGAACGTAATAATGCTGCCGCCTTGTGGTTGTTTCCCATAACAGCAGCTTTAAACCAAGTGCTAATGGTTGCTTAATAGTCACAAGGACTGCAGGGCTGTAAATGACACCTGCCCTCAACAAATGCCCTGGGGTAGGGAATAGGCAAGAAAATTCTACACATTACAAATTTTTCAAGAAGTCAATACGAAGAGGGAAGTTGTAGTCACTCTTTAAAAAAGAAGGAAAAGAAAAAAGAGGACATGCCTAAAGTTCAGTATAAGGAATTATTAGCCACATGCAAATCCAACGTGAAAACGTTTCAGCTCACACCAGTCAAATGGCCATCAGCAAAAAGTCTACAAACTATAAATGCTAAGGGCTTTTAGAGAACTCTGTAATTTCTAGATGCTGGTGGAATGTAAAGTGGTAACAGCACTAACGAAAACTGAACGGAGCTGCTTTAAAACGTAAAAATTGAGCTACCATATGATGCGGCAGGGCACCTTTTGGGCCTATAACCTAAGACCACAAGAATCGGAAAGACAGAGGCAGGCAAATGTGCACTGCAGCAATACTGAAATAGCCAAGACATGGAAACACAAAAAAGGTCCATAATCAGATGAATGGACAAAGAAGAAGTGGTAATATGGACAGAATGGAATATCCGTCACGGAAAAAAATAAAAGAATGGCATATGCAGCACCACAGAGGAGCCTAGAGATAATCACACAACGTGAAGTAAGTCAGAATGAGAAAGACAAATACCCTATGATGTCCCTTATGTTATCTGAAAATTCATAAAAATGAACATATTTCCATAGAGAAAGGCAATCTCAGATTGAGAAGACAAACTTATGGTTAAGCCAAAGAAAACGTGTGAGGAATGGATAAATTAGGATATTGGGGTTAACACACATATACTAATACATATAAAATATATAATCCCCAAAGACCTATGGAATACCAAGAGTGGTCTACTCAACACTCTGTAACAACCTACATGGAAAAGGACCCAAAGATCAATAAATATAGGTATATGTGTAAATGAACAAGATTCTGTACTCCTACAAAAAAAAATTTTTTTTCAATCAAATTTGCTCTGATAAAAACTACAACTTAAAGAGACAGACAAGAATTACGGAGGTTAAACTTATGGGGGTTTGTCCTGGCACATTCCACTCTAATCTGCAACCTAAAACCACAACTTGCAGCGAAGTTCTGTTTCCCTAGCAAGCAGAGTTGGCAACGTAGAAATCCTGCCACCCAAAAGCCGTTTCCTCAAACAGCAGCTTTAAATCTACTGCTAATGGTCACTAATATTCACAAGGACTGCAGGGCTGTAAATGACTCATGCCCTCAAAAAATGTCCTGGGGAAGGGAATGGCCAAAAAAATCCAAACGCAGCAAATTTTTCAAGAAGGCAGTTAGAAGTTGTACGTTTCGCTCAATCTTAAAAAAAAAGTGAAAAGGACACTGATAAACGCAAAACATCAGGAAATATGAGACGCATGCAAATCCAATCTACACAAAGGTATCACCTCACACCAGTCAGAATGACCATCAGCAAAAAGTCTACAAACAATAGATGTTGAAGAAGTTGTGGAGAATAGCGTAACCTCTCGGTCTAAGTGGGATGTAAACTGGTAACGGCCAATAATAGGAACAGAATGGCAGCGCATTTAAAGGTAAAAATTGAGTCACCATATGATCCGGAAGTCCCACTATTGGGCCTTTCACCTGTGAAAGTCAGAATCAAAAAGACACGGGATGGGGCTTCCCTGGTGGTGCAGTGGTTGAGAGTCTGCCTGCCAAGGCAGGGGCCACGGGTTCGATCCCTGGTCTGGGAGGATCCCGCATGCCGCGGAGCAATTGGGCCCGTGAGCCAAAGCTGCTGAGCCTGCGCATCTGGAGCCTGTGCTCCGCAGCGGGAGAGGCCGCGATGGTGGGAGGCCCGCGCACCGTGATGAGGAGTGGCCCCCACTTGCCGCAACTGGAGAAAGCCCTCGCACAGAAACAAGGAACCAGCACAGCCAAAAATAAATAAATAAATTCATTAATTAATTTAAAAAAAAATCTTAAAAAAAAAAAGACACGGGATGGAAAATCGTGTATTGCAGCAGTATTTACAATAGCCAAGACATGGAAGCAAACAAAATGTCCATCAACAGATAAATGGACACAGAAGAAGTGGTACACATACCGAATGGAAGAGTAGCCTCGGGAAAAAAATGAACAATGCCGTTTTCAGGACTACACATGAGCCTAGAAATAATCATATTAGCTTAAGTAAGTCAAGAGGGAATGATAAATATCCTATGATATCTTGTATACATGTTAGCCTAAGGTTGCTACCAATAAACATATTTTCACAGAAAAAGACACTCACAGACTTATAAAACAAACTAATGGTTAGCCAAAATGAAAGGTGGGAGGATGGATAAATTAGGACTATGGGGCTAACATAGATATACTAATGTATGTTAAATGTATATAAACATATAACATATAAACCATATGAATTATATACTCACCAATACATATAAAATATATAAAGACAAAACACCTACCAAATACCAAGGGAGGTCTACTCAACTTTCTGTAATAACATACAAGGTAACAGGATCCGAAGATGAACAGACATATGTATGAATCATTGAGCAGATTCTGTACAGCCAGAAAACCACAACACTCTAATCAAATTTACTCCGATAAGAAATAGAAATTAAATTTAAAAAACAAACATAAGTAAGGTGACATAAACTTCTGGGGGCTTGTCCCAGCACATTCCACTCTAATTTACAACCTTGGAACACTACTTTCAGGAAGACTCTTTTGCACTAGTAACAAGCGTTGAGAACGTAATAATGCTGCCGCCTTGTGGTTGTTTCCCATAACAGCAGCTTTAAACCAAGTGCTAATGGTTGCTTAATAGTCACAAGGACTGCAGGGCTGTAAATGACACCTGCCCTCAACAAATGCCCTGGGGTAGGGAATAGGCAAGAAAATTCTACACATTACAAATTTTTCAAGAAGTCAATACGAAGAGGGAAGTTGTAGTCACTCTTTAAAAAAGAAGGAAAAGAAAAAAGAGGACATGCCTAAAGTTCAGTATAAGGAATTATTAGCCACATGCAAATCCAACGTGAAAACGTTTCAGCTCACACCAGTCAAATGGCCATCAGCAAAAAGTCTACAAACTATAAATGCTAAGGGCTTTTAGAGAACTCTGTAATTTCTAGATGCTGGTGGAATGTAAAGTGGTAACAGCACTAACGAAAACTGAACGGAGCTGCTTTAAAACGTAAAAATTGAGCTACCATATGATGCGGCAGGGCACCTTTTGGGCCTATAACCTAAGACCACAAGAATCGGAAAGACAGAGGCAGGCAAATGTGCACTGCAGCAATACTGAAATAGCCAAGACATGGAAACACAAAAAAGGTCCATAATCAGATGAATGGACAAAGAAGAAGTGGTAATATGGACAGAATGGAATATCCGTCACGGAAAAAAATAAAAGAATGGCATATGCAGCACCACAGAGGAGCCTAGAGATAATCACACAACGTGAAGTAAGTCAGAATGAGAAAGACAAATGCCCTATGATGTCCCTTATGTTATCTGAAAATTCATAAAAATGAACATATTTCCATAGAGAAAGGCAATCTCAGATTGAGAAGACAAACTTATGGTTAAGCCAAAGAAAACGTGTGAGGAATGGATAAATTAGGATATTGGGGTTAACACACATATACTAATACATATAAAATATATAATCCCCAAAGACCTATGGAATACCAAGAGTGGTCTACTCAACACTCTGTAACAACCTACATGGAAAAGGACCCAAAGATCAATAAATATAGGTATATGTGTAAATGAACAAGATTCTGTACTCCTACAAAAAAAAATTTTTTTTCAATCAAATTTGCTCTGATAAAAACTACAACTTAAAGAGACAGACAAGAATTACGGAGGTTAAACTTATGGGGGTTTGTCCTGGCACATTCCACTCTAATCTGCAACCTAAAACCACAACTTGCAGCGAAGTTCTGTTTCCCTAGCAAGCAGAGTTGGCAACGTAGAAATCCTGCCACCCAAAAGCCGTTTCCTCAAACAGCAGCTTTAAATCTACTGCTAATGGTCACTAATATTCACAAGGACTGCAGGGCTGTAAATGACTCATGCCCTCAAAAAATGTCCTGGGGAAGGGAATGGCCAAAAAAATCCAAACGCAGCAAATTTTTCAAGAAGGCAGTTAGAAGTTGTACGTTTCGCTCAATCTTAAAAAAAAAGTGAAAAGGACACTGATAAACGCAAAACATCAGGAAATATGAGACGCATGCAAATCCAATCTACACAAAGGTATCACCTCACACCAGTCAGAATGACCATCAGCAAAAAGTCTACAAACAATAGATGTTGAAGAAGTTGTGGAGAATAGCGTAACCTCTCGGTCTAAGTGGGATGTAAACTGGTAACGGCCAATAATAGGAACAGAATGGCAGCGCATTTAAAGGTAAAAATTGAGTCACCATATGATCCGGAAGTCCCACTATTGGGCCTTTCACCTGTGAAAGTCAGAATCAAAAAGACACGGGATGGGGCTTCCCTGGTGGTGCAGTGGTTGAGAGTCTGCCTGCCAAGGCAGGGGCCACGGGTTCGATCCCTGGTCTGGGAGGATCCCGCATGCCGCGGAGCAATTGGGCCCGTGAGCCAAAGCTGCTGAGCCTGCGCATCTGGAGCCTGTGCTCCGCAGCGGGAGAGGCCGCGATGGTGGGAGGCCCGCGCACCGTGATGAGGAGTGGCCCCCACTTGCCGCAACTGGAGAAAGCCCTCGCACAGAAACAAGGAACCAGCACAGCCAAAAATAAATAAATAAATTCATTAATTAATTTAAAAAAAAATCTTAAAAAAAAAAAGACACGGGATGGAAAATCGTGTATTGCAGCAGTATTTACAATAGCCAAGACATGGAAGCAAACAAAATGTCCATCAACAGATAAATGGACACAGAAGAAGTGGTACACATACCGAATGGAAGAGTAGCCTCGGGAAAAAAATGAACAATGCCGTTTTCAGGACTACACATGAGCCTAGAAATAATCATATTAGCTTAAGTAAGTCAAGAGGGAATGATAAATATCCTATGATATCTTGTATACATGTTAGCCTAAGGTTGCTACCAATAAACATATTTTCACAGAAAAAGACACTCACAGACTTATAAAACAAACTAATGGTTAGCCAAAATGAAAGGTGGGAGGATGGATAAATTAGGACTATGGGGCTAACATAGATATACTAATGTATGTTAAATGTATATAAACATATAACATATAAACCATATGAATTATATACTCACCAATACATATAAAATATATAAAGACAAAACACCTACCAAATACCAAGGGAGGTCTACTCAACTTTCTGTAATAACATACAAGGTAACAGGATCCGAAGATGAACAGACATATGTATGAATCATTGAGCAGATTCTGTACAGCCAGAAAACCACAACACTCTAATCAAATTTACTCCGATAAGAAATAGAAATTAAATTTAAAAAACAAACATAAGTAAGGTGACATAAACTTCTGGGGGCTTGTCCCAGCACATTCCACTCTAATTTACAACCTTGGAACACTACTTTCAGGAAGACTCTTTTGCACTAGTAACAAGCGTTGAGAACGTAATAATGCTGCCGCCTTGTGGTTGTTTCCCATAACAGCAGCTTTAAACCAAGTGCTAATGGTTGCTTAATAGTCACAAGGACTGCAGGGCTGTAAATGACACCTGCCCTCAACAAATGCCCTGGGGTAGGGAATAGGCAAGAAAATTCTACACATTACAAATTTTTCAAGAAGTCAATACGAAGAGGGAAGTTGTAGTCACTCTTTAAAAAAGAAGGAAAAGAAAAAAGAGGACATGCCTAAAGTTCAGTATAAGGAATTATTAGCCACATGCAAATCCAACGTGAAAACGTTTCAGCTCACACCAGTCAAATGGCCATCAGCAAAAAGTCTACAAACTATAAATGCTAAGGGCTTTTAGAGAACTCTGTAATTTCTAGATGCTGGTGGAATGTAAAGTGGTAACAGCACTAACGAAAACTGAACGGAGCTGCTTTAAAACGTAAAAATTGAGCTACCATATGATGCGGCAGGGCACCTTTTGGGCCTATAACCTAAGACCACAAGAATCGGAAAGACAGAGGCAGGCAAATGTGCACTGCAGCAATACTGAAATAGCCAAGACATGGAAACACAAAAAAGGTCCATAATCAGATGAATGGACAAAGAAGAAGTGGTAATATGGACAGAATGGAATATCCGTCACGGAAAAAAATAAAAGAATGGCATATGCAGCACCACAGAGGAGCCTAGAGATAATCACACAACGTGAAGTAAGTCAGAATGAGAAAGACAAATGCCCTATGATGTCCCTTATGTTATCTGAAAATTCATAAAAATGAACATATTTCCATAGAGAAAGGCAATCTCAGATTGAGAAGACAAACTTATGGTTAAGCCAAAGAAAACGTGTGAGGAATGGATAAATTAGGATATTGGGGTTAACACACATATACTAATACATATAAAATATATAATCCCCAAAGACCTATGGAATACCAAGAGTGGTCTACTCAACACTCTGTAACAACCTACATGGAAAAGGACCCAAAGATCAATAAATATAGGTATATGTGTAAATGAACAAGATTCTGTACTCCTACAAAAAAAAATTTTTTTTCAATCAAATTTGCTCTGATAAAAACTACAACTTAAAGAGACAGACAAGAATTACGGAGGTTAAACTTATGGGGGTTTGTCCTGGCACATTCCACTCTAATCTGCAACCTAAAACCACAACTTGCAGCGAAGTTCTGTTTCCCTAGCAAGCAGAGTTGGCAACGTAGAAATCCTGCCACCCAAAAGCCGTTTCCTCAAACAGCAGCTTTAAATCTACTGCTAATGGTCACTAATATTCACAAGGACTGCAGGGCTGTAAATGACTCATGCCCTCAAAAAATGTCCTGGGGAAGGGAATGGCCAAAAAAATCCAAACGCAGCAAATTTTTCAAGAAGGCAGTTAGAAGTTGTACGTTTCGCTCAATCTTAAAAAAAAAGTGAAAAGGACACTGATAAACGCAAAACATCAGGAAATATGAGACGCATGCAAATCCAATCTACACAAAGGTATCACCTCACACCAGTCAGAATGACCATCAGCAAAAAGTCTACAAACAATAGATGTTGAAGAAGTTGTGGAGAATAGCGTAACCTCTCGGTCTAAGTGGGATGTAAACTGGTAACGGCCAATAATAGGAACAGAATGGCAGCGCATTTAAAGGTAAAAATTGAGTCACCATATGATCCGGAAGTCCCACTATTGGGCCTTTCACCTGTGAAAGTCAGAATCAAAAAGACACGGGATGGGGCTTCCCTGGTGGTGCAGTGGTTGAGAGTCTGCCTGCCAAGGCAGGGGCCACGGGTTCGATCCCTGGTCTGGGAGGATCCCGCATGCCGCGGAGCAATTGGGCCCGTGAGCCAAAGCTGCTGAGCCTGCGCATCTGGAGCCTGTGCTCCGCAGCGGGAGAGGCCGCGATGGTGGGAGGCCCGCGCACCGTGATGAGGAGTGGCCCCCACTTGCCGCAACTGGAGAAAGCCCTCGCACAGAAACAAGGAACCAGCACAGCCAAAAATAAATAAATAAATAAATTAATTAATTTAAAAAAAATCTTAAAAAAAAAAAGACACGGGATGGAAAATCGTGTATTGCAGCAGTATTTACAATAGCCAAGACATGGAAGCAAACAAAATGTCCATCAACAGATAAATGGACAAAGAAGAAGTGGTACACATACCAAATGGAATAGTAGCCTCGGGAAAAAAATGAACAATGCTGTTTTCAGGACTACACATGAGCCTAGAAATAATCATATTAGGTTAAGTAAGTCAAAAGGGAATGACAAATATCCTATGATATCATGTGTACATGTTATCCTAAGATTACTACCAATGAACATATTTCCACAGAAACAGACACTCACAGACTTATACAACAAACTAATGGTTAGCCAAAATGAAAGGTGGGAGGATGGATAAATTAAGACTATGGGGCTAACATAGATATACTAATGTATGTTAAATATATATAAACATGTAACATATAAACTATATGAATTATATAGTCACCAATACATATAAAATATATAATGACAAAACACCTACCAAATACCAAGGGAGGTCTACTCAACATTCTGTAATAACATACCTGGTAACAGGATCCGAACATGAACAGACATATGTATGAATCATTGAGCAGATTCTGTACAGCCAGACAATCACAAAACTCTAATCAAGTTTACTCCGATAAGAAATAGAAATTCAATTTAAAAAGCAAACATAAGTAAGGAGAAATAAACTTCTGGGGGCTTGTCCCAGCACATTCCACTCTAATTTACAACCTTGGAACACTACCTCCAGGAAGACTCTTTTGCACTAGTAACAAGAGTTGAGAACGTAATGATGCTGCCGCCTTGTGGCTGTTTCCCACAACAGCAGCTTTAAACAAAGTGCTAATGTTTGCTTAATAGTCACAAGGACTGCAGGGCTGTAAATGACACCTGCCCTCAAAAAATGCTCTGCGGTAGGGAATACGCAAGAAAATTCAACACAAGACAAATTTTTCAAGAAGTCAATAAGAAGAGGGAAGTTGTAGTCACTCTTCAAAAAAAAGGAAAAGAAAAAAAGGACATGCCTAAAGCTTAGTATAAGGAATTATTAGCCATATGCAAATCCAATGTCGAAAAAGGTTTCAGCTCACACCAGTCAAATGACCATCAGCAAAAGTCTACAAACTATAAATGTTCAAGGGGTTTTAGAGAACTCTGTACCTTCTAGCTGCTGCTGGGATGTAAAGTGGTAACAGCACTAACAAAAACTGAATGGAGCTGCTTGAAAAGGTAAAAATTGAGCTACCAGATGATGCGGCAGGGCACCTTTTGGGCCTATTACCTAAGACCACAAGAATCGGAAAGACAGAGGCAGGCAAATGTCTAAGTCTGTATCTGTTACCATGTTACCATGTTACCATGTCTTTAACGAGGAAATGTCAGAACTGACTTACCAAAAAAAAGTGTTTTGTTTGTTTGTTTTAATTACAGTCACGGTGAGTAAGACGTAGCTCAGAACAGCTAATGTGACTTAGTGATTCTCTCATCAGGAAATACAGTTTCTACTTCCCTGTTTATTCTCCACATCCTCTAGTAAGCAAAGTTTCAATGAAAGATAAATCTACAGGGCGAAAAGAAAAGAAAACTTACATGTGTTGATAAGATCATTTTGACAGGTTGTACCACGTATGTTAGTGTTTCTGGGGGTGGACACAAGCCAGAGCTCCTTACTCTGACATTTTCACTGATGTCATTCCCTTTGATCCTCAATTTGAAAGTGGATAAAAATGTTTTCTATGTTTTCTTCTTTAAGAAATTAAATAAAGAATGCTTTCTAGACATGACTCTCTAATGATTTTCAGTCAGTGGTCACCAACGGAGGTAAAGCACAGAATCTCATCACCACAGAAGGGTGACATTCAGTCAGGTAAGAAAATTCTACCCGAAATCAGAGCTTCATCTTTAACATGAAATCAAAGGCTTTCACAGGTTCTTCATCATTCTGCACTCAGCCCTACCATATGGGATTGGCTCTGAGAATCTCACATCAGATGACTGACAAACATGTCATAGTACACTGATCTGGTACCAGATCCTACCTCTGTTAATGATCTCCTGCAGGGACATTGGAATATTCTAGGATATTTCCTGGAGCCCTCTACTCTATACAGGTACACTTCTAAGTAGAAACAGAAGCTTTGATTTTCACTGGGACCCCTGCTCTGTCCAACCAACCTCTCTAGAACTATGATGTTCTAATGTCTCCTGATTAGAACATTTCAAGGTCTCTCCCTGTGCTAATTTAGTAAAGGTAAAAGAGAAACAAGAAAGAGCAAACGGGCTTCCCTGGTGGCGCAGTGGTTGAGAGTCTGCCTGCCAATGCAGGGGATGCGGGTTTGAGCCCTGGTCTGTGAAGATCCCACATGCCGCGGAGTAACTGGGCCCATGAGCCACAATTACTGAGCCTGCGCGTCTGGAGCCTGTGCTCCGCAACAAGAGAGGACGCGATGGTGAGAGGCCCGCGCACCGCGATGAAGAGTGGTCCCCACTTGCCACAACTGGAGAAAGCCCTCGCACGGAAACAAAGACTCAACACAGTCATAATTAATTAATTAATTAATTAATTAATTAATTAATAACGTGAATTTCTTTAAAATAAAAAAGAAAGAGCAAATTATGCAGGGAGCAATATATAAGATTCCTTTACTTAATGTATTTACCTGATATACCCAAATATTGAGAAATATAGATTCATTTCATAATGGTCAAGAAAAGAGGAGGAGGAACCTCCATGCCAACAGTATATATAAAATGGAATCAATATTGCATAAGCTCCAGCTTAAGCTTAGCTACGAGGTACTAACTCTTCTCATAAAGAAACAATAGTTCTCCATCATTTGAAGCACACTGAGGACTCAGACAGCTGGACACTGAGGGTGTAGTCTCCTCACTCGAATTCTGTACCTGCATCACAGAGCCATGAAATATTCCCAAAGAATTATTACGGATGAGGTGGGGGGCCGAAATGAAAAAGATGAACCCATAGTCTGCCCTACCATCTGTTCTGCTGGATATTACCACCATCTTGGCCCAATATGACCTTCCCACTTCTCTCTGGGCCTCCCTACTTTCCACCTCCATCCTCTCATTATATCTTACCTACACTTGGAAACGACTCTAGTTTTTCCACTTATCTTTATCAACAAGTAATCCAAATAGCAACTGTGTATATAACTCCTTAGAAACCTCAGGTCTGACTCACTAATACATGACCTTCGAAGTCCACAGTTTTCCTAATTCCCTTTATTATTTTTTTCTAATTTCCATGTACTTACACTCTCAGGACCTTCACTGTTCTCAAGTTCGTCTTCCCTGCAAAATCTGTCAACCTAGACATAGACTTAAGTACCACCATCTAATTATCTCCTAGGGAATCCAGTTTTTAAAAAAGCCTCAGCAAGCCTTATGGACTTTATTAAAGACTCTTTAAGATAACCCATGGGAGATAGCAGTGTACCCATAGATATCTATTTAATACACCCTCAGAGTAATTTTTTTTTATAAAGTCTCTTCTGGCCAATGAAGACTCTCAGTTCTTCTTCTTCAACATATGCAGGGTCTCACCCTTCTGATTACTCTCTGCTCTACCCCAGGTCCACTCCCTTTCCTGATATTACATTCTTTCCCAATTGTGTATGTTGGTAAAATCAAATAACATAAAATATAACATGTTAATTATTATAAAGTGCACCGTTCATTTATATTAAATACATTCATATTATTGGGTGATCAACATCACCATTTATCTTTCTAATTCTTTTCTACGTTTTAAAACTGTAACTCTGTATCCTTTAAACATAACTTTCCTTTTTGTTCCATAACCACCTGAAAAGCATCATTACCCCCCCAATTTCTATGGTTTTGACTACACTAAGTACCCCATATAATTGAAATAAGTAGTTATATTGTTATGACTCACTAAAAGTCACAAAAAATGGCATTTTTGGTAGCTAAATTTCCTCAAGATTCATCCATGTTGTAGCATATTCCTAGATCTTTTCCTTCTTAAGGCTGAATAATATTGTGTTATATGGTTATACCACACTTTGCTTATCCAGGAACTAGTGGATGAACACTTAGGTTGCTTTCATATTTTAGCTACTGTGATTATTACTGCTCTAAACACTGGAGTACAAATATTTAAGACTCTGATTTCAATTCCTTTGGGTATACCTCATAGTAAAATTCTTGGATCATGTAGTAATTCTATTTTTCAATATCTGAAAAATTGCCATATTCTTTTGCAAAGCAGCTGTATCATTCTACATGCCCACTGACATAGCACAATGGTTCCAACTCCCTCACATCCTCACCAATACTTGCTTTCTGCTTGTGTATGTGTGTGTGTGCTTGTGTGTGTATGCATGCACACAAATATATAAACATGCATTTAGTGATATGGAGCATCTATTCAAGTGCTTAGTCATTTGTACATCTTTTTGAAGAACCATCCATTCAAGTCTTTTATCCATTTTTGAATCAGGGTGTTTGCTTTTTGTTGAGATGTAGGAATTCTCTGTATATTCTGAATAGAAATCTCTTGTCAGATACATGGCTATCAAATATTTTCTCCCATCTTGTGGGTTGCCATTTTATTCTGTTTACATTTCTTTGATACACATTTTTTTTTTAAATTATGTACTGCACATTTTTAATTGTTTTGTTAGCTGTACCTTTGTTGTTCCGTCGTTTCATATTGAGGAAAACACTGCCAAATCCAATGTCATAAAGCCCTTGTCCTGTATCTTCTAATAAGACTTTTTATTTTATTAGGTCTTATAGTTAGTTTCTTGATACGTTTTCATTAATTTTTGCATATGATGTTAGGTATGGGTCCATCTTCCTACTTTTGCATGTTGACAACATGACTTCTCAGCACCATTTGTTGAAAATACTATCCTTTCTACTTTGAAAAGTCTTGGCAACTTGTCAAAAATCATATGGCCATATATCAGGGTTTATTTCTGGGTGTTCTATTCTATTCTATTGGTCTTAAATAAGGGAGAAAATAGTATAACCTATCCAGGTTGATGAAGAACATAAAGAAAGACCAGGACTGAGAATTAGGAGGGCAATATAAAACAGCAGGGAGTAAAAGACAGTGTGAGAGAAGGTCTTGTATTTGCGAGTTCATGGAAATAGGATCATGCTAAAACCACTAAACGCCTGACTTTGAACAATACGGTAAATGTGCTAGCAAGAAACATAACACTTACCCATCTCTGGGAAATATAGTATGGGCATAAAGATAAACTACACACAAATATATTAAACAGGGAAGGGTTTTCATGGTGTGAAAATACTGTGGGATTTGAAATACAATTCACTTCTGTTCTACCATTGTCTCTAAAATTTATCAAAGTGTATATACAAACAATTCCAATTCTAGTAATGTGCTTGACAGGTTTATATATGAACTCCAGCAGACCACTAAATGTACATTCATAGTAGGACTCTTCCCTAAACCAAAAAACAAAACTCAAAAACTCGAAAGACTAGAGTTCACTTTGTCAACACACATACAGATGCAATGATGGTTAATGGTCCAAAAAAAGAAAGTGAGCATGGGTGCAAGAGGTTAATCCCCAGGCTGGGGTGGGGTGCAGAGTTTGAGGGTAACACAGGTAGAAAAGGCTTTTGTCCTATCCTTGATTTTTGAGGTATGGAAATTCACAGGTCACTACCTTCATTTCAAAATGAATGAATGCACTATTCAATTTCTTTAAACAGGCGAAGTAAACATGAGTGATAATAAATTTCAAACTGTCGCTAATCAAATAAGATACTAAGAAAAATTAAATAATATGATTTAAGAATGAAGTGGACAGATTGTCCAATATGGTAGCATTCAAAGACCCAGAGCTTGATGCCTCTCATGGGCACACCAAAGTCACAACAGTTTACAGAACAGCAATTGATGAAAAAAACCGGGACCTACCGTAAAAGATGTTTTACAGCTAAAGACATAAGGACGGCACCTCGACAAGACAGGAAGGAAGGGCAAAATCTCAGTAGAGTCAAGACCCATACCACCAGGTGGGTGGCCCACAAATGGGAGAATAATTACAATTTCAGAGGTGCTCCCAGGTAGCAAGGGGTATGAAGCCAACATCAGGCTCCCAAGCCCAGGGATCCTGTTCTGGAAAGAAGAGTTCCTAGAAAGTTGGGCTTTGAAGACCAGTAGTACTTATTTTCCAGAGAGCCAGAGGGTTGTGGGAAATAGAGATTCCACTCTTAAAAGATGCTCACAAAATCCCACATGATCCGAGAATCAGAACAGAAGCAGTCATTTGAAAGGATCCCGGGTCACACCTACCTCCTGATCTTGGAGAGTCTCCCAGAGAGGCAAGAGGCAACTACAGCACAGCCTCAGGGACAGAGACACTGGCAGCAGCCATTCGGGGGAGCTCCTTCTACCTCGTGGACACTGGTACCAGCAAGCATAATTTCAGAATCCTCCCTCTATCTTTTTAGCCTCAAGACCTAGCCCTACCCATTTCCACCAGACTAGAGACACAAGTACTAGGATGCTGCAGGCCAAGCAACTAACTGAGCAGGGGCATAGCCCCACCCACTGGCAAACAGGCTGCCTTCAGACCCTCTCAATGCACAGCTGCCCCTGGACATGGGCCCAGCCACCAAAAGCCCCAGGACCAGCCTCCACACCTCAGTGGACAGGCACCAGCCCCAGAGTCCCTGGCCCCTCTGACAAGTGAGCCTACTCTGGCCTTGGAGTCAGCCTCACCATCGGCAGGTGATAACTGCACAGGGACTGGATGGAGCTTGGACCTACCCAACAGCAAACCTGCTCTAGCATTGGGATCAGCCTCATACACCAACAGGCACACACCAGCTCCAGGAATACCACAGCTCAGCAGCCTGTGTGACCAGAACACTCACTTGCAGGCCAGAAGCAGCCATGGACTCAGCTGGGTCCTGACCCTGCCCACCAGAATGCCAACACAAGATTAGGGATACCCCAGACCCTGGAGATAGCTGTGTCAGGAACAGTGATCCAACACCAACTTTGCGACTCCTGGGCCCTGCAGCCAGAACTCAGGACCTGTCTCTTCCTCCCAGTAGCCAGCATAGCCCCAGGACCAGTGACTGGGCACTAGCCCTGATTATCACCTGGACTGCAGTTCTACCCATAAGTGAACCAGCACTAGATTTGGTGTCCCCCAGAGTTGTGCAGCCAGCTGCCTTATGATTTAGTCTCACCAAGCAGCACAGACAGCCTCCATACTAGGCAGAGCCTGGCAAACGAGCAGTCTGGGGGCAGCCAAGCCTACCAGACCACCCACAGTAGTCAGCCCACCACAACAGAAGAGCCCAAGCAGCCCACATAGGGGGTACACCTAGAACATATAGTTCTAGTGACCAGGGGACACTGGGTTGCTGGGACACATAGGACCTCTCCTACAAAAGGCCACTTCTCCAAGGTCAGGAAATGTAACGAACCTACTACATACATAGCAATAAAAACAGCAAGTTAAGAAAAATGAGGTGACACAGAAACACGATCCAAATGAAGGAACAAGATAAGAACTCAGAAGAAGATCTAAGTGAAGTGGAGATAGCCAATCTACTCAAGAAAGAGTTCAAGGTAATGACGGTAAAGATGATCAAAGAACTCAGGAGAAGAATGGACGACCAGAGCAAGAAGTTAGAAGTTTTTAAAAAAGAGTTAGACCATTAAAGAACAACAAAACAGAGATGAGGAATGCAATAACTGAAATGAAAAATACACTAAAAGGAAACTACTGTAGACTAAATGATACAGAGGAATGAATCAGAAAACTGAAGGACAGAGTACTGGCAATCACTGAAGATGAACGGTAAAACAATAGATTAAAATGAAATGAGGAAAGTTGAACAGACTTGTGAAACAACATCAAGTGTACTAATATTTGCATTATACTGGTCCCAGAAGCAAAAGGGAAGAGAAAGCAGTGTAGAACCTACCTGAAGACATACGAGCTGAAAACTTCCGTAACCTGGGAAAGAAAACAGACATCCAAGGCCAGTAAACACAGTAAGGCCAAAACAGGATCAACCCAAAGAGGACCACACCAAGACTCACTGTAATTAAAATGGCAAAAAAAATAAAGATAAAAAGACACTATTAAAAGGAGCAAAGGAAAAGCAACAAGTTACAAACATGGGAACTTGCATAAAGTTATCAGCTGACTTTTCAGGATAACCTCTGCATGCCAGAAGGGAGTGGCATGGTATATTTAAAGTCATGAAAGGGAAAAGCCCATAACCAAAAATACTCTACCCAGCAAGGCTCTCCTTCAGATTTGATGGAGAGATCTAAAGTTTTACAGAGAAGCAAAACTAAAAGAGCTCAGCATCGCCAAACCAGCTTTATGAGAAATCTTAAGGGGGCTTTTCTAAGTGAAAAAGAAAAGGCCACGACTGAAACATAAAAATTAGGAAAGGAAACTTACTAAAGGAAAAACCTCATTGGTTAAGGCAAATATTCAACAAAGGTAGTAAATCAACCATGTACACAGCTAATAGGAAGGATGAAAGAAAACAGCAATAAAACCATCTATATTCACAATAAGAAGTTAAGGGACACACAAAACAAGTAGATGTAAAATATAAGGTCAAATTCAGTAACTGTGGGGGAGGAGAGTAACAATGCATGGTTGGTAGTGTCCATGTGAAATTAAGAGCTCAGCAACTTAAATAATCACACACATACACACTCACACAAAACTGAAAGAAATCCAAACATAATATTAAAGATAGTCCTCACGTCACAGATGAAGGGAATAAACAGGGAAGAAAGGAACACTGAAGAAATTAAAGAGGGATTCTAAAAATACCCAAGACAAATGAAAATGAACACACAATGATCCAAAATCTATGGGACACAGCCAACGCAGTTCACGGGGGAAGTTATAGTGATACAAGCTTTTTCTTAGGAAACAAGAAAAATATCAAATAAACAACCTAACACTACACCTGAAGGAATTAGAAAAAGAAGAAAAAACAAAACCCAAAGCTGTCAGAAAGAAAAATTAAGAAAACTATGCCATATGCAATCACATCAAAAAGAATAAGATACCTAGGAATAAACACACCTAAGCAGGTAAAAGACATGTGCTCAGGGCTTCCCTGGTGGCGCAGTGGTTGAGAGTCTGCCTGCCAATGCAGGGGACACGGGTTCGAGCCCTGGTCTGGGAAGATCCCACATTCTGCGGAACAGCTGGGCCCGTGAGCCACAACTACTGAGCCTGCGCGTCTGGAGCCTGTGCTCCGCAACAGGAGAGGCCACGATAGTGAGAGGCCCACGCATCGCGATGAAGAGTGGCCCCCGCTTGCCGCGGCTGGAGAAAGCCCTCGCACAGAAACGAAGACCCAACACAGCCAAAAAATAAATAATAAATAAGTAATAAATAAATTAAAGAAATCACTATAAAAAAAAGACATGTGCTCAGAAATCTATCAGCCATTGGTGAAAGAAGTTGAAGGCAACACAAAAAGATGGAAAAACATAGCATGTGCATGGACTGGAAGAATTAATACTCTTAAAATAACCATACTACCAAAGACAGTCTTAATGCAACAGATTTAATGCAATCCCTATCAGAATACCAAAGCATTTGCACAGAACTTGAAAAAGTAATTTTAAAATTTGTATAGAAACACAAAGGCCCCAAATAGCCAAACAATCTTGAGAAAGAACAGAGCTGGAGGCATCACGCACCTTGACTTCAGACTATACTGCAAAGTGACAGTAATCAGAGAGAATCGTACCAGAGCAAAAACAGACACAAAGATCACTGGAAGAGAACAGAGATCCCAGAAATAAGCCCACACACTTATATTTAATTGATTTATGACAAAGCAGGCAATATGGAGAAAAAACTGTCTCTTCAATAAGTGGTACTAGGAAAACTGGTCAGCTACATGGAAAAGAATAAAATTAGATTATTTTAGAACACCATATATAAAATAAATGCAAAACTGAATAAACACCTAAATGTAGGACCAGAAACCATAAAACCCCTAGAGGAAAATATAGAACATTCTTCAACATAAATGATAGCAACAGTTTTAAGTTCAATCTACTAAGGCAAATGAAACAAAAGCAAAACTAAAAAAATGGGACTTCACTAAACTTAAAAGATTTTGCACAGCAAAGGTAACCAAAGACAAAATGAAAAGACAACCTGCTGAAGGAGAGAAAATATTTGCACATGATAAGAGGTTAACACCAAAAAGATGACTAAGCAAGGGTTCATAGCTAAACTACAGAAAGAGCACATACAACTCAGTATCAAAAAAACACCCAAAATCTTTTTTTTTAAATGAGAAGACCTAAATAGACACTTTTCCAAGGAAAATATACAGATAGACAGCCAGAACTCACAAAGATGCTAAACATAGCTAATCGGCAGTAAAATGCAAATCAAAACTATGAGATATATCACCTCAGTCTTGTCAGAATGGCTGTCATCAAAAAGATCACAAGTAACAAAGGTTAGTGAGGATGTGGAGAAAGGGAAACTCTTGTACACTCTTGATTTGAATGTGAATTAGTGCAGCTACTGTGGAAAGCAGAATGGAGGTTCCACAAAAAACTAAAAATAGAACTACCATAATATCCAGCCGTTTCACTCTTGGGTATATCAGAAGAAAACAAAAACACTATTTCAAAAAAATAACTGCACCCCAATGTTCATAACAGTGTTATTTGCCATAGCCAAGATACAGAGTCAAAGTAAGTGTTCATCAATAGCTTAGTGGATAAAAAAGATTTTTTATGATGACTTCCGCAAAAAATGAAATTTTGCCATTTGCAAGAACATGGATGGACTTGGAGGGTATTATGCTTAGTAAAATAAGCCGCAGAGAAAACAAGCATGGTATGTTATGAGAAAAAAAGCATGGTATGTTATGAGAAAACAAGCATGGTATGTTATCATTTACACGTGGCATCTAAAAATTTGAATACAACACAAACAACAACAACAAAAAAACAGACTCACAGATTAAAGAACAGACTAGTGGTTACCAGCAGGGAGAGATAGGGTGGAGGAGCAAAATAGTGGTAGGAGATTTTGAGGTACAATCCACTATGTATAAAATCAATAATCTACAGTGGTGTACTGTATAGCATGGGGAATATAGCCACTCTTTTATAATAACTATAAATGGAGAAGAACCTAAACATTTATGAATCACTGTTGTACCTCTGAAACTAATATAATAATGTAAATTAACTATAGATCAATAAAATATAAAGTAAGAAACAATAAAGGGGAGACAGATTATTAGATAGAAATCAATTAAATAAACACAAGTTTTGGAAATCAGGAATTAAAACACAACATGTAAGACACAACATTGGCATTTAAAGTGTACAATCTATTCATTTAAAAGAAATCATTTAAGTGGTAAAAAATGGTACCCATTCTCACAATTTTGTATATCTAGGATAAATTATTATCTACAAAAATATGTTACAAATATTCACTCAAAAAGAAAGAGAAAATTTGGATAAACCCATTTCAGTATACAAATTTAATATCAAAGTCTCTAGGTAAAATTGATTTGAATAAGTTCTGTTAGCCACTTCTAGTTTCTTTGTGATGTAAAATCTTTTAAAGCATAAAAATCAGCCTTTCTACATTATTCCACTAGACATACATGGAAGTTAAAAGAAATGAGAAGAGAGAACAATCAACCAGGAAGGTGAATTTACTGAGAAACAGTCATTCGTTCTCCCTCCTCCTTTTCTTTTCCTCCTTTTCCAGGTCTCTTTCGGTTCCAATCAAGAGAAGTCTTGAGAGTTCTGAGAATATTTCTTTGACGGCTTCAAATCACCATACCTACATCCTCTGACACAACTACACACACGGGAACAAAAATAAACCTCTGCTATCTACTCATGTAGGAGGGATTCATGCAAAATTAACTCCTACATGGAGACCAACAGGTGAGTTTTCTACCTGTTCTTTATAATGTCCTTCCATTATAGTAAATCCCACACATTATGAGGCAGAAGTGGTTACGTGAGCTTTTCCTTGAAGTCAAAAATCTTGCATTCATTTCAAGCACCTGGTGATCATAGGGTACAGCCAGGGAAGGTGCCATCCCCCCTGGGGGTGGGGGGTGGCGGTGAATGGGCTCCCACACCCATGCACCTCCTGATGTACAGATTCTGGAGAAAAGAAGGGCGATCATACCGCAGTCAGCCTGTCAGGCTGTCGGGCCACTGGGCGACCCGACCAGCCTGGAAGTGTCCCATCAGTTGCTGAAAGCAAAACTCTGCCCCCCCCCTGTGACGTCAGGCAATTTGGGCCAGAGAGTCAGAGGATAATCAAATCAGAGAGTCAGAGGATACTCAGAGGTAATCAACTCCTCCTCTCTGCTCACCTCCTTGGGGTTACAGCAACCCCATCTCCAAACCCAAATCTGACCCTGGAGTGCCAAACTGGGAGTGGCAGTTGGGCTCTGCCCGTGCTTCAGCGCCCTCTGGAGGTTGTCTGCTCTAAAGCCAACTCTCAGCCCTTCCTTCTCCTTCCCTAGTCATGAGGGCTGCCTTGGTCTCCTGCAGCTGCTGGCCTGATTTCATTCTTCTTTTTTCTCCAATTACAATGAAGTGTCTTACAGAAGTTTGGAATCTCTTGAAGAAGGAAGATCTTTTAGTCAATACACCTTAACTGTGAGAAGTTGGTATCAAGAATGAACCTGAAATACTGTATTTTTCTCCTGATGATTCCAAGGAGAGACAGCACAAGTTTTCTAAATCATAAGAAGAACCAAGGTAAATATGATATTCTGAGCCAGAGATGAAAAAGCAGTTTCTAGCACCCCTTCCTCATGTCATTTAACTGGGATTTAAATCAAACAACTGCCACTGGTTTTTAAATCACATGACCCAACTTTAAATCAATCAGCTGCTTCCCTGTAACTCACGTGACTTGGCTTTGAATAGTAAGAAATTCAGAGGTATAAAAAGGATGTTCTGAACAATAAATGGAAAAACAACATTTTAGAAAGTTTTTTTCTTTTCGAATGGACAATTCATTGCCTACAGAATAAAGGATTCTCTTGTGGATTTCTTGAACTATAAACACATACAATGTCTCCGTTGGCTTGATTGACTTAGATTTGGGTTTTTTTTGTTGTTGCTATTGTTAACATATTTCTTGGAGTATAATTACTTTACCTTGTTGTGTTAGCTTCTGCTGTATAACAAAGTGAATCAACTATTCGTATACATATATTCCCATATCCTCTCCCTCTTGTGTCTCCTTCCCACCTTCCCTAACCCACCCCTCTAGGTGGTCACAAAGCACTGAGCTGATCTCCCTGTGCTGTATGCAGCTGCTTCCCAATAGCTATCTATTTCACCTTTGGTAGTGTATATATGTCCATGCCACTCTCTCACTTCATCCCAGCTTACCCTTGCCCCTCCCTGTGTCCTTAAGTCCATTCTCTACAGCTACGTCTTTATTCCTCTGCAGCGACTCCTGCTAGGGATGGATACTTCCTTCTATGCTCAGGGAAAGCCCCTAGTTTGAATATGACTTGAATTTGATCCTGTGAAACCATCAGAACTTCCCACCAGAGATAAATGAGGAGATTCTGGCCTTTATTAGTATGCACGATGAACACGGGTGTCCTGGCTGTACTTGCCAACCCTCCTATTTACCCACCTATTTTTATCCACCTTCCTCCCTGTGAGTACCTTTGACCAACCCTGAGCTCAGACTCCTGACCTATTCCAGTGACTTTGTCAGTCTTTCTTTAAAAATGGACAGGTAATGAAATGAAATTAACCTAGAAGCAGCAGCTCAGTAAGGGAAATAAAATCATCAGAAGTTATCTAATCACAGCCACAGCCATCCAGGGCTCTGTCTTATCTCCTGGGTCATAAGAATGGTACCTTCCTAAACTTGAAGGACATCCAATCAACTAAGCAAAGGTGTTGCTCACCTCTGGCTCTTGGAGGGATTGCTAGGCACTCTACCCAGTGTATACTAACTGCAAAACACTGTCATGGTTGTGAAACACCTATGATCCAGGAAAGCTTTTTGGGGTGCATGGGGAAGGTTTCTTTTTGACATCAAGCAAAAAATAAATCACCAAGCTCTTTGAGCACAGGGGTTCTTAAGAGGGCAGTAGAAGGAAGAAATGGGCAGAAAAGATGATCTCCAATGAAGTTAAGGACATTTTCCCAAAAGAGTAGGATTTAGTCTCAGTTTAAGGAGAACACTTTTAAATAGCTGGGACAGCTCCAAACTGCAGTTTAGGGAACGAGTGCTTCAAAAGAACAGTGCTTTAAAAGTCCTGGCAAGGCAGCAAGAGGATGAAGAGTTGGTTTTGCATAGTTTTGAACACAGGAGTAAAGAAGCAGAGGCATCTCTGACTAAAAGGCCCTGAGATCCTATGGCATCAATGGGTCAGTTGCAGGGGCAGGGGTGTGGGGGGCGATATTTCTCTCTCAATGTCTCCCAGGGCAGCCACCCCTCCCGACCCTAACCCCCAGTCCCTTCACCCTTCCTCCCTCCACTGTTGGGTCCCCAGGGACAGCACTTCTTACGCTGGAGTGCTCAGGCACCATTTCTGCAGTCTGGATTCTTCCTGGAGCCTGGCAAGTTCTGGGACAGGAAGACAGGTCTGCAAGCCCGCTGCGGTGCAGTCGGACCTGGAGGCCTGGAGAGGAACTGGAGCCCTGAAGCCCACCCACGTCCTTGAAGCCGAAGGAGGAACACATCCTCCTAACAGTACTTCTCAGGGGTCAGCGTGCTCCCCACCCGACGGTGATCCATACTCACTTGAGGCAGCAAGCACTGCCTCTAACTGGCCCCCTCGATTCCGCCTTAAGGGTCCTCGCACACGTGTGATAGCGCAGGCCCCGGATCTCTTTAGTCAGCTGAGGCCAGTGCTGCCGGGATCGCTCCAGTCCCATCCCCCAGCCCCTCCCTCTCGGACTGTATGTAATAGAAGAAAGAGCACAGAGGAATAGGCTGAATCAAGGGATCTGGGAGCCTGGGTATGAGTTTGAAGACGGAGAACCTAAGGCGCAATTACATATTACTGAAAACTCTTGTGGGGTGTGTGAGGGGAGGTTAGGGGGCTGAGAGGCTGAGTCAACCTGGTGAGTCCAGCCCCAGGACACCACACAGCCCCGCCCCCCTTTCCTTGCCATCAGACAAGGGTGATGCAACTCCAGCTGGGACTCTGCACTTCCCCCTCCCTGATTCTCCAGAAGAGCAGGTGGCCCCCCTCTGAGGGCAGGGGCAAGACCACGGACCAAGTCCCCCTGCACTAAGGCACTACTGGAAGCTCTTCCTGAACAGCAGTCCTGGCTTGGAGCGAACCCGTGCACCGCCAAAGCTGGTCTCGTCTTGCAGCTGAGGGACGCAGGCTTTAAGTCAGCTGCCTTGGCTTTAAATCAATCAGTCCCCCCTTTAAGTCAGGTGACCTGATTTTAAATCACTGTATGCCCCTCAAGCCTGCAACTTCAAAAGTTGGGAACTTCACTTTGATCCCAGCACCTCACACAGCTGAATGCACACTGTAGTCACCCCCAACCCTGGCTTAGAGGCAGGATATAAGGTAAGGGGATGGGCGTGCACACATGGTGATGAGGGTGTACTTCATGTACCAGAAGGGTCCAGGTACTCTGGGCACAGCAAGCAGTGCACGATACAGCAGCTCCCTGGCAAAGCTGGTGATGCACAGGGGGAGCAGGCACACCCAGGCATGCAGAGGTTCCAGGGCGGGAGCTGGGGCACAGCCAGCCGGGAGGGTGTGAAAGAGGAGGATCTGAGCCTTCTGGAGAAAGGCAGACACAGAATATGGATGAGAAACAAAGACCAGATGAAACATGGATTTGAAAAACACACCATGCTCTTGAAATTGGGGTGGGGGGCACCCCAGATTTGAGTCTTCTTACTCCCCAGTAGCTAGTGCTTTGGCATTTGCCCAATTACTTATAAAATGTGACTGATAATATCTAACCCATAGAATACAGCATTTGGAGTGGTTTGCGTGTTTATGTTTCTATAGGGGAATAAACTTTTCTACAAGAAAAATGTATATTTTCTGAAATAAATTAAAACCCCTTTTTAAAAAGTACTATATTGGACTTCCCTGGTGGCGCAGTGGTTAAGAATCTGCCTGCCAAGGCAGGGGACCTGGGCTCGAGTCCTGGTCAGGGAAGATCCCAAATGCTGCGGAGCAGCTAAGCCCATGTGCCACAACTACTGAGCCTGGAGGCCACAACTACTGAAGCCTGCGCGCCTAAAGCCGGTGCTCCACAACAAGCGCAACAAGAGAATCCACCACAATGAGAAGCCCGCGCACCGCAACAAACAGTAACCCCCGCTCACTGCAACTAGAGAAAGCCCACACGCAGCAACGAAGACCAAACGCAGCCAAAAATAATTAATTTTTTTAAAAAACTACTATATCCTTCTATACATCTTCTTGGGGAAGAACAGAGGGAAGGAGTGGGAGAGTGAGAAAGACCAATACTTAGTACACATCCCTGATGCAGGTGCTCTGCTGGCTCAGATAGTTTTATCCCCACTTTACAAAGGAGGAAGTAAGCTCAGAGAGGTTTAGTAATTTTCCCAAAGCCAAACAGCTATTGAGTGGCAGAACCAGGATCTGAACCAAGTCTGTAACCTTCAAAGCCTAAGCCCTCATCACAACAAAACTCAATTAATATTTACATTTATCAAATTACATTGCAACCTGGGGAGTTCTTGGCACAGTCCTGAATAAGAGTGAGAAAGAAAGAAATAGCGTTGTTCATCCAGTCAACCAAAATTTTTTTTTTATTTTTTATTTTTTTAATGCTATTCTTGTCTGCTTACATTCTTTTTATGTATGTATGTATGTATGTATGTATGGCTGTGTTGGGTCCTCGTTTCTGTGCGAGGGCTTTCTCTAGTTGTGGCAAGCGTGGGCCACTCTTCATCGCTGTGCGCGGGCCTCTCACGATCATGGCCTCTCGTTGCCAAGCACAGGCTCCAGACATGCAGGCTCAGTAATTGTGGCTCACAGGCCGAGTTGCTCCGCGGCATGTGGGATCTTCCCAGACCAGGGCTCGAACCCGCGTCCCCTGCATTGGCAGGCAGATTCTCAACCACCGCACCACCAGGGAAGCCCAACCAAAATTTTTGAAGCAGCTGCTAGATGCCTGGCCCTGTTTGGAGTTCAGCAGTGATCAAGACAGGAAGAGTCCTACTTTCATGAACCATGTAGTGGGGAGGAGAGACAGGTGCAACTTAGGTGAGGGATTTCACCTTGCTGGGCCTCTGTTTTCTCATCTGGAAAATGGGATGGGTGTTTCTCATTTTCTGGGATTGTCCAGCCCTCACATTCTCTGATTCCATAAGAAGCATTTGTTTTCCTGTTTCTTTAAAATTCAATCAGGCCATGAGCTGTGATGAATGTCGTTAGCTGCTCCCCAAATCACTCTATTTCCACCCATTTCCTGTGATCAGGTCTATCCCCCAACATGACTCAAAATCAATCAAGTCACAGAAGCTAAGGGGCACCCAGCAGAAGAATTCCAACCCTGGCTTCTCAGGAGCTCTGCGGTCTACCTGGCCAGGTAAACTTCACGCACCTGGCACAAGGTGGCCATCCCTGGTTTCACATCAACATGATCTCAGGCACAAACCTCCTTGTTTTTCCATTTTGTCTTTAAGTTACTTGCTGAAACAACTGCACAAATATGAAAAAGATATAAAAATCAGGCATCCTCTGCCCTCACTGCCTACTAATAAATGATTTTCTGCCACTTTAATGATAAAGATACAACATTTCAGCATTCCGTTGCCCTTATTATTTTTCATTTTGTTGATATTTCTACTGAATACATCTTTCAATATTTTAACAATGGAACATGTATTTAGGTTGTTCCACACACAGCCTTTGGTGGTAAGGGTTTTGTTGTTATATTTCTATTATGTTTCCTTTAAAAATCATTATCCTGTTTAAATGGATTACGTCAACTTTATAGGCATTTATCATATGATATTGATGAAATTAATACATAGAGGGCAGTAGTACAAATTGATTGGAATTGAGAGCCTCTATTAGCACAGTTAAATATAAATATTTTATATATATATATATATATATATATATATATATATATATATATATATATATGCCAAATTACATGCTGAGTGAGATTCTCCTACTCTTTTTCACTCTCTGCCCCTCAAGCCTGTAAGAAATGGAATATTTCTTGCCATATCAGTAAAAAAAGGATGTCACAGTCATCAGCACTTGCAGCCCTCCAATGTGAGCCGGTGGGCCCTGAGGAACTCAGGATATGCAAATACAGAATGCTGGCCCCAGAGAGCTGAGGTGCATATCAAAGGAAGGATTTCAGTGAGCCCAGACGCTTGCATCTTCCCATACAAAGAAAAGCGCTACATTCCTCACCTTGGGAGAGCTGGTTTTCCTTAGTTAACAATCACCTTTTGATGTTCCCCATTACCTGCGCCATTCCCCTCCCCTGTCCCCTCCCCCCAGTACTTTAGCTCAGGGAGGAAGGAGCGCAGAGAGACTCGGCTGAACAAGGGACCTCCGAGCCTGGGGATGCGTTTTCAGCCGCTTTCCCCGCAGTCAGGAGGAGGGGCGCTGACGCTCCAACCGGACCCTGGGCCTCCCTTGCCCCGTTTCCCCTCAGGACGCTCAGGCCGACCCACTCCCCACGCCCACCAGGCCCCGCGAGCCAGGCCGAGGGCAGGGGCGAGAGAAGGGACCGACATTCCCCGGGACCAGAACGCTAGGGGCTGCTCTTTCTGCACAGCAGCGGTGGGTGGCAGCGAACCCCTGCCCCTCAGAAGCTGGTCTTGCACTGACGCCCGGGCACCAGACCAGGAGGAGGGTTGGCGCCCACTTACCCGGCCCGCGGTCCCCAGGACTGTCGCGGCTTTGGCGGCCGGGGCCCCTCCAGAGCCGGCAGCCTCAGTGAGGCCGCCCTCCCCTCGGGCTCCGGGGCACTTTAGTGACGGCGGAGGCAAGAGACCCCGAGCCGGGAGTTCCAGCTCTGCGGAAACGCGGGATCGTTCTGGGCGAGGAGGTGGGACCGCTCTGCCCCCAGGCCTTCCGGGAGGGAGGGCGGCGCCGGGGGAGGAGCCGCCTGGAGCCTCCAGGAGCCCTTCCGGGGGTCCTGGAGGGGCGGCCCGGCCTGGGGGCCCCGCCCACTGTGGCCGCAGCCCAGGCCTTTTTCCTGGAATCCTACACAAGAAAGAAAGATACAGTCTATAGTAAATATTCACAAATGATTGTTGCTGCTGTGCTTACTATTCTATTAAAGGTGTAAAATCCATAAAACACTTTAAGTTCAAAGTTAAATACGAATTTTTACCTTTCTAATTATGTCTCTGCTATTCCCAACTGTGGTTAATGAATCAGAGACTGTGGCATCACTAGTTAAAAATGAGCTTGAGGAAAAAATAGAACTCAGGCCCACCAGACCTACTGAATCACGATCTGCACTTTTACAATCTCCCCAGTGTACTTGGGTACCCATGAATAGTTGAAAGGTACATTTCTACCTCGACATGTCTTTTCTGTCTGAGAAATACACACATTTTATCCAGTTTGATATAAATAAAACACTCAAAAATGCATATGCCTGTGTTGAAACCATCATTTTATCATTTCTTTTCCAGATAAGTATAGTCTCTACACTGGTTTTGTGGATCACATGCCATACTCTTTTCTTGTAGTTACAAATAAGGTAGAGAAAGTTACTTTGTAAATATATATATATTAGTGGATAATTGAAGACAGTCTTCTAAATTAAAAGCACTTCTCTTAACTTGCTGTTTTCTTCTTGGGTCACATTATGAACTCTTCCCGTGGCCACATGGCATGTGTACTTTTAATTTCAGGGACTGCTGCCATTCCAGGATGTGGCCATAGATTTCTCTCAAGAGGAGTGACAATGCCTGGACCAAGATCAATGGGAATTGTACAGGGGTGTGATGTTAGAGAAGTATAGGAACCTGCTCTCCTTGGGTGAGGATACCTTCCTTCCAGAATCCCTTTTCCAACCACAGGGTTTAGAGTCCTTCATTTGTAGAATGTCTCCTGGAATCTTCTGCTTCCTACAATAGGGTTTCAGATTGCAATGTTTCAGGAAAGACTAGGAGTTTGTGGGTATAATTTATCTTATTTTTTTAAAATCGCAGTCTCCCTTTTAATATACTTTGTAACTGCTTGGGATGTGTCTATATGAACTGTGTATTATATGCTTCTGTTATAGTCCTTACAATATTTTTTTGTCTTATTTTCTGTAACAATTTTCCATGGATTCTTTGGGCTTAAGGTATATTAAAAGGGAGACTGCGATTCTGGGACTTCCCTGGTGATGCAGTGGTTAAGAATTCGCCTGCCAATGCAGGGGACCCGGTTCGATCCCTGGTCTGGGAATTTCCCACGTGCCACGGAGCAACTAAGCCAGTGGGCCACAACTACTGAGCCTGCGTGCCACAAGTACTGAAGATGGTGTGCCTTGAGCCCGTGCGCCATTTATTTTTTGGAGAATAAAACTGCCTCTGAGTGATTAAAATCTAGACCAGCTAGTCAAAATGCTTTATCACCTGTTCTTCTAAACCACTGATCAACGGAACAAGTTTTACTAGGGATAATAGAGTAATTGTATTCTGGAGTTCATATCGGCAATATGTTTTATGACCTTGATGCTGGATCACGACATTTCAATGGCATAACTGCTATTAACTGTCTGTTTGTTCAACGATTAAAGTCTCACGTGATCTGAGTTCAGACTGGAGTCATCCTGGTTGGTTTCTGTCTATTGCAGATTTCTTCCAGTATGAAAGGACAAGAGCAATACGGCTTACTTTACAAAATGTCTTCAAACCAAATGATGATATAATCTACATTCAGTTAATTTATACATACCCTACTGTAGAACAGGGTTTGTTACGGTGGCAGAGCCCGGTAATTAGGTAAAACTGAAACATTTATCTGCAGTGGTTCAAGTTCTCTTCCTAAGAATATGTTTATAATCAACATTCTTTCACAAAGTACCCAATTTAATTCACCATAGCAGTCCTCATATTAACTAAATGGAGAATCCTAGGCTATATACAAATCCAGAAAGGGCCAAAAGTCATCAGCCCCTATGGATTATTACAACCCATTACTGAGACATTCAAATTATTTCTTAAAGAACCACCATGACCATCAACATCATCAATTTATATATTATTGCCCCAATGCTAGCCTTAACCATGGCTCTCACAACATGAATTCCTCTTCCCATATCTTATCCACTAATTAATATAAATGTAGGCATACTATTTATGTTAGCCATATCAAGCCTAGCCATTTATTCCATCCTCTGATCTGGTCGAGCTTCAGATTCAAAATACTCACTCACTGGAGCTCTACGGACAGTAGCACAGACAATCTCATATGAAGTCTTGCTGGCAGTTATTCTATTCTCAGTCCTAATGCTAAATGGATCATTTACACTTTCAACAGTAATTATTACACAAGAACACCTATGACTAATTTTCTCCTGACCCTTACCCAGAATTTGATTATCTCCGCAGTAGCAGAAATCCAATGAAGCCCCACTTGATTTAACAGAAGTAGAATCAAAACCTGTATATGTCTTCAATGTAGAAAATGTAGCAGGCCCATTCACCCCGTCCTTCCTAGAGAATATGTCAATTTCCTTATAATAAACATTTTCACAACATTCTATTTTTAGGAGCATTTGACAATCCCTACGTGCCAGAATTATATACAGCCCAAGTCATCATTAAAACACATCTAACAATCTCCTTTCTATGAATTCAAGCATCCTACCCACAATTTTGATATGATCAACGTATACATCTCTTATAAAAATATTTTTTACTACTAACATTAGCCCTATGTATATGAGAGTTTTCACTACCTGTCATCATACCAGGCAACCCACAGCAAACTTAAGAATTATGTTTGACTAAAGAGTTACTTTGATAAAGTAAATGATAGAGGTTTAAATGCGCTTATTCCTGGAATTGAACTTATTTCTAAGAATTTTACATTCTCCATGCTACCACATTACACCACAATGCTATATAGTAAGGTTCTCTAAGAAAGCTTCAAGGCCCATACCCCCAAAATATTGTTGTATATCCTTCCTGTACTAATAAACTCTCATTGTTTTTACTATCATTCTACTGACCATTATTTCAGGAAATATAATTGTAGTAACAAGCTCACACTGGTTAATGGTATCCCCATTCTAATAAAAAACATGAACCCATAAGCTACAGAAGCATCCAACAAATATTTTCTAAAACAATCCACCACATCAATACTACTTATAATGGCTATTATCATTAATCTAATATACTCTGGTCAAAGAACACAATGAATTACAAAAATCTTTAATCCAGCAGCATCCACTATCATGACAATCGTCCTTGTCACAAAAGTAGGACATTCCCCATTTCACTTCTGAGTGCCCGAAGTAACTCAAGGCATTCCATGAACAGCAGGCCTGATGCTATCAACATGACAAAATTGCACCCCTATCAGTTTTATACCACATGTCACCATCCATCAACCTAAACATACTGTTAATCATAGTGATATTATAAATCATAGTTGGACGCTGAGGCAGACTTAGCCATACTCACCTGGAAAAAATTACAGCCTCCTCATCAGTTGCCCATATAGGATGAATAACAGCTATTATAATGTATATTCCAAGTATAACAATCCTAAACATACTAATTTATATCATAACAACACTATCTTCTTCCTATTTATACCCAGATCATGTACTACAAGGGTATCATTATCACACACATGAGATAAAACACCTCCCATCAGGATCCTTATCCTCAGCATTATAGTGTCATTAGGAGGTCGCCCACCATTATCAGGGTTTTGACCCAAATGAATAATTATCCAAGAGATAACAAAAATGATAACATCATTCTACCAACACTAATAGCCATCACAGCAGTCCTCAGCATATATTTCTACTTGCAGCTAACATACTCCACATCACTAACTATATTCCCTTCATTAAACAACACAAAAGTACAACAATTTGAACATACAAAACAAATAACTTTCCTATCATTACTCATCATAATAGCCACACGGTTACTACCCATAACACCCATCCTATCAGTGCTGGACTAGGAATTTAGGTTAGTTTAGACCAAGAGCTTTCAAAACCCTAAACAAGTACAATTTACTTAATTTCTAAAAATAAGGACTGCAGGACTTTCTCCTATATCAATTGAATGCAAAGCAAACACTGTAATTAAGCCAAATCCTTACGAGATTGATGAGTTTTAACCCCAGGAAATTTTAGTTAACAGGCAAATCCTCTAGTCAACTGGCTTCAATCTACTTCTCCTGCCTTTGAGAAAGAAAAAAGAAGAAAAAAAAAGGCAGGAAAATCACCAGCAGAATTGAAGCTGCTTCTCTCAAGTTACAATTCAATCTGTTGATTCACCACAGGGTTTGCCAGAAAGAGGGCTCAATCTCTGTCTTTAGATTTACAGTCGAATGCTAGCTCAGTCATTTTACCTCTGTTCATACACTGCTGATTATCTTCAATAAATCACAAAGATATCGGCATTTTATCTTTACTATTTGGTGCTTGAGCTGGAGTAGCAGGCAGCGCCTTAAGTATATTAATCCTGGCTGAGCTATGCTAACCTGGAGCGCTACTTGGAGATGCCCAAATCTGTAAGGTAGTCATAACAGTCCCTGCACTTGTAATAATTTTCTTTATAGTTGTACCCATTATGATTTCAGGGTTTGAAAACTGACTTGGGCCACTAATAACTGGGGCACCTGAGGTAGCATTTCCCCCAATATATCATATAAACTTTTGACTACTTCCCCCATCATTCTTACTCCTACTCATATCACCAATAGTAGAAGCTGGTTCTGGTACAAGTGGAACCCTATATTCAGCTCTAGCCTGCAATCTGGCCCATGAAGGAGCCTCTGTCGACCTAACCATTTTCTCCTTACATTTAGCAGGTGTCTCTTCAATTCTTGGTGCTATTACTTTTATTACTATAGTCTTTAATACAAAACTAGCAGTCATATCCCAATACCAAACACCAGTATTTGTTTAATCTTTCCCAACTATAGACATATTACATAATTACCACTCTCAGTCTGAGCAGCCAGAATTGCCATATTGTTAAGAGATAGAAATCTAAACACTACTTTCTTTGACCCTGCAGGAGGAGACTGAATCCTATACCAACAGCTATTTTGACTCTTTGGTCACCCTGAAGTCTGTATTCATGGCCTACCAGGCTTTGTTATAATCTCACATATCATTACATACTATTTAGGACAAAAAGTGCCTTTCAGCTATTTGGGACTAGTATGAGTCATGTCCACTGGCTTTTTAGGATTTCTCTTGTGGGCCCATCATATGTTTACCATAGGGATAGCTGTTGACTCAGGAGCATACTTTGCATCAGCTACCGTAATTACTTCTATCCCTACAGGAGTAAAAGTATCTAGCTGATTAGCAACTCTTTATTTAAGTTTTCTTTCTCGTTTCTTTTTTTTTTGGCTGCGTTGGGTCTTGGTTGCTGCACGTGGGCTTTCTCTGGTTGCGGTGCACGGCCTTTTCATTGCAGTGGCGTCTCTTGTTGCAGAGCACAGCCTCTAGGCGCGTGGGCTTCAGTAGTTGTGGCTTGCGGGCTCTAGAGGGCAGCTCAGTAGTTGTGGTGCACGGGCTTTTTGCTCCGCGGCATGCGGAATCTTCCCAGACGAGGGCTCGAACCCATGTCCCCTGCATTGGCAGGCGAATTCTTAACCACTGTGTCACCAGGGAAGTCCCTGGTTAGCAACTGTTCACGGAGGTAATATTATATGACCTCCCACTATACTATGAGTTTTAGGCTTTAGTTTTTCTTTTTACAGTAGGTGGTTTGACAGGAATCATCTTAGCCAACTCATCCCCAGACATTGTCCTCCAGGATACATACTATGTAGTAGCACACTTCCATGACCTAATGTCCATGGGAGCAGTCTTCACTATTATAGGAGGCTTCCTACACTGATTCCCACTATTCTCAGGTTATACAGTTAACTCAGCATGAGCAAAAATTCACTTCACAAGTATATTTGTAGTAGTAAATATGACTTCCTGCAGCACTTTCTTGGCCTCTCAGGGATGTCACTACATTAGTCTGAGTACCCTGAGGCACACACAACATGAAATATTTTATCTTTAGGCTCATTCATCTCAGTAGCAGCAGTAATGCTAATAATCTTCATACTTTGAAAAGCATTTGCGTCTAAACAAGAAGTCTTAGCAGTGGAAATTGCTACTCCTAACCTAGAATGGTTACACGAATGCCCTCCACCATATCCTATGTTTCAAGATCCTACCTATGTAAATGTAAAATAAGGAAGGACTCAAGTCCTTCTCAACCAGTTTCAAGCCAACACCATAACAATTATGTCTTTCTCAATAAATGAGATAAAAGTAAAAAGTGATGTAGCTTTGTCAAAGTTAAATCATAGGCTAAAATCCTGTATATCACTAAGGCATATCAGTTTCATCTAGGCTCTCAAGATACAACATCACCGATTACGGAAGGACTTTTACATTTTCATCATCACACATTAATAGTGATTTTTAAAATAAGTTCTCTAGTCCTCTATATCATTTCACTAATATTGACATCTAAACTAACTCATATGCATAGAATAGATGCACAGGTAGAGAAAATGTGAACAATTTACTAGCCATTATTGTAATCTTAATTGCCCTATCATCATTGTGAATCCTTTACATGACACATGAAATCAATAACTCTTCCCAAACCATAAAAACTATGGGTCAGTAATGATACTGAAGCTACAAATACACAGATTATGAAGATTTAAATGTTGACTCCTCTGTAATCCCCACATCAGAGCTAAAACCAGGAGAATAATGACTAATAGAAGTCAACAACCGAGTAGTTAGAGATAGTCATTGAATATCAGTTTCATCTGAAATTGTTGTACACTCCTGAGTTGTTCCTTCTCAGGCCTAAAAAGAGCTATCCCAGGATGCCTAACTTAAAGAATCCTAATACCAACAGGACCAGGCCTATGTTGTGGACAAGAGAGCTCGTTTTCCTGAGTTCAAAGACAGGACAGAGGGATATGGCTGAGATATGGGGTGAATCTGGAGCCCATGGGGATGCACTTTCCAAGCTCCAGGATAGGAATGGGGCCTCTAGGGTCCCAGGCCACCCACCACACCCTCCCGAGCAGGATCTGGACAACATTCCCTGTCAGTGATGAGGCAGCCCTAATACTGGTCATGCCCCGATGTTGTGTCCTATGTGGGCCCCATGCTCTTGGGACCACATCCCACACTCTGCAGGTCCATGCTACAGGGTCCTTCGTGCCTCAGGAGTACAGACCACACAATAAGCAGTTCCCTCCCCAACCAGCAGGAGGAGGGGAGGAGAGCAGGGGCACCAGGGGAATCTCACTCAGACAACAACACCCCAGGGGTGCCAGCGGGGACAGTGATGATGCAGATGAGGCACAGACCAAGAGATGGGACCAGAGGACACAAAAGGCAGCTGGTCAGGTCCTGGCTCATCTGCACCCAGGACACCTTTGTCCCATACACCCCCTTCCTCATACACCCTCTCCTTAAATGCAGATTCTTCAGATGCAAACAGGCAGAGCTTCAGACTGAAAGTCAGCTCTTCCAAAATGACCCATCAGCAAACACTGCAGGATTCCACTCCCTGTGCTTTGTGGCTGCTTCCCACTAACTATCTAGTTTACATTTGGTAGTGTATATATGTCCATGCCACTCTCTCACTTCATCCCAGATTACCCTTCCCCCTCCCTGTGTCCTCAAGTCCATTCTCTATGGCTGAGTCTTTATTCCTGTCCTGCCCCTAGGTTCTTCATAACCATTTTTTCTTTTTTTTTAGATTCCATATATATGTGTTAGCATACGGTATTTGTTTTTCTCTTTCTGACTTACTTCACTCTGTATGACAGTCTCTAGGTCAATCCACCTCACTACAAATAACTCAATTTCATTTCTTTTTATGGCTGAGTAATATTCCACTGTATATATGTGCCACAGCTTTATCCATTCATCTGTCGATCCTGCCAACACTTTTACTTTACTCAACTGAGACCAATGTCAGACTTGTAAGGTAATAAATTTACGATGTTTTGAGTCACTCAATTTGTGGTAATTCGTATGAAAGCAATAAAAAACAAATACAGAGGTCCTACAAGAGCCAGGCTATATATTTATATTTAAGTATTTCTAAAATGAATTTAACCCTGTGATTCACAGCAGCAGCAGCTTCCAAGGGATCCCACCACACACCTGAGGCGAAAGCAGCCTAATAAAGAAGCAGTGACAGCAGCAGGTCACTGCCCCACACTTGGGGTAGAGGGGGATTTGATCGACTGTAGCAGCAGCATAGCCTGAATGGGAATGCATCCTCCTGTGGCACTAGTCCCATCAGCATTAGTCTAATCTGCTAGCATCTGCTGTGCCAACAGGCCCAACGTATACAAACCCTCCAACTCAGTAGCATTAAGTGAGCCAGGCTCAGTGTTTCCTGAAACTCATATCCAATGGCACTGGAAAGCCCAGATATCACCTAGTGTTATGAAAACATAAAAAAAAAACAATAACAGAAGACTGGCAACTTCAGAAAGAAAAGGGGAACAATGGAATGGGTGAAAACAAGTGGGATAAATATAAGAGACTATCATTAGTCTCATGAGTTTCTTAAATTCCCTATGATGGTCAAAGCAAAAATTATGACACCATCTGATGTGGTTCTCAATGTATATAGAGGAAATACTACAGAAAATCATACTTTAAAACTGGGGACTATTAAGAGACCTAAATGGAAGTAAAATTTTGAAACTTCACTTGAAGTAATAAAAGACAGATTCCAGTAGGCTATGATAAGTTACATATGTATAGTGTAAGGCCAAAAGCAACCACTAAGAAAACTATACAAACAGTATACACAAATGATTATAAATAAATTAGATTAAAATGGACTTACCAAAAAATGTTTAAGTAACCCACAAGAAGGCAAAATAAGAGAAACACAGGATTGAGAAACTAAGGTAAAAGACAAAACAAAAAATAAAATGGTAGACCTAATCTTTAACATAGCAATAATTACATTAACTGTAAATGATCTAAATAACCAAGTCAAAGACAGAGATTGGAAGAGTAGATGAAAAAATCACAAGCATGATCCAACTCTATACTGTCTATAAGAAGCTTACTTTAAACATCATGATATAGGTAGTTCAAAGTAAAAGGATGAAAAAGGTATATCATGTGAACATTCATCAGAAAAAGCAGGAATGGCTATATTAATATCAGATAAAGTAGATTTCAGAGCAAAGGAAATTATTAGGGGCAAAGAGGGTCATTACATAAAGATAACAGGAATAATCCACCTAGATGACCTAGTGATACTAAATGTGTGTGCACCAAACAACAGAACTTCAAAACACATGAAGCAAACACTGAAAAAGGTAAAAGGAGAGAATTTCAAATCCACAATTATTATTTGAGACTTCAACACAGCAATTTATAGAACTCCCAGAGAGAAAAATCAGCAAGGGTATGGAAGAACTGAAAACATCATCAATCAACAGGATATAACTGACATTTAAAGAACACACTCAATAAAAGCAGAATACATATTCAAGTGTCCATGGAACATTCACTCATATACCATACACTGGGTGATAAAAAAAAAACATTAGCAGATTTAAAAGAATTAAAATCATAGAGAGTATATTCTCTAGCCATAATGGAACCAGACTAGAAATCAATAACAGAAAGACAACAGGAAAATCTTCAATCACATGAAAACTAAACATCACAATTCCAAATAACTCATGGGTAAAAAGTCAAGGAAAAATTTTTAAATGCATAGAATAAAACAAAATGGAGATATAACAGATCAACATTTGTGGAATAAAGTGAAAGCAATGCTGAAAGGGAAGTTTATAGCACTAAATTGGGAAAGAAAATATTTCAAAGAAATAGTCTAATTTTCTATATTAAAATAGTAAAAACGGAAGAGGAAAAAACACTAAACAAGCAGAAAGAAGGAAATAATAAAGATGAAACAAAAATCCATGAAACTGAAAACAGGAAAATGGGGGGGGAGGAAATCAATGAAACAAAAGGCTGGTTCTTCAAAATAAACAATCTCATCAAGAAAGATGTAGCAAGACTGATAAAGATAAAAAGAGAGATGGCACAAATCACAGATATCAGAAATGCAACCAGGGATACCATGACATATCCTGCAGGTTAATAAGGGACAAGTTATTATGAACAAGTCTACACTATAAATTCAAAAATGTGGATGAAATGGACCAATGCGTCTACACCCAAAACTACCAAAACTCAGCCAAGATGAAAGAGACAATCTCAATTTTCCTGTAACTATGAGAAACACTGATTTTTCATTTAAAAACTCCCAAAAGAAATATTCAGGCTTAGATGTTTCACTTTTACCCAAGACTTAAAGAATTAACACCAATTTTACATGACTTGATAAGAAACAGAAGTAGAGGGAACAGTTCCTAATTAATTTTATGAAGCCAGTATTACCTTGATACCAAAACCAGACTGGGATAGTATAGAAAGAAGAAAACTACAGGCCAGTATTTTTTATGAAATTGGCTGTAAAAATCCTCAGCCAAATATTAGCAAATTAACTCCAGAAATATATAAAAAGAATAATATACCATGACCAAGTGGTATTTATTCCAGTTATGCAAAGTTGGTTAAATATTTGAAAATCAAACAATGTAATCTACCATATCCAATAGACTAAGGGGGAAAAGTCATGTGATCCTAATCATTAATGCAGAGAAAGCATTTGACAAAATCCAATCCCATTCATGATTTTAAAAAAAGAAGAAAAGAAACTCCAAGCAAACTAGGAATAGAAAAGGAACATACTGAAACTCATAAAGATGATCTACAAACAACCTATACCGACATTATATTTAACTGTGAAAGACTGAACGCTTTCTCTGTAAGATCAGAAACAAGGCACCGATATCTGCTCTCACCACTTTTATTAAATATATTACTGGAGGTTCTAGTAAGAAAATAAAGCAAAAATAAATAAACAGATAAATTTAAAAGTTAAATTTTTAAAAAGTTTATTTAAAAGATGAAAGAACTATTCCTACTATGTTGAATAGGAAGGAATATATCCTCCTGAATGTTGAATAGTAATATATCCTATTATATTGAATAAGGAAAACTAAAACTGTCTGTATCTGAAGATGAGATGATAATCTAAATGGAGAAAATACCAAGGAATCCACATAAAGCTTGAGAAATAATATTAGTTTGTAAATGTTTTAGAGTACAAGATCCACACAATTTTATCAAATTATATATTAATAACAAATGTGTAGAAGCTTAAATAAAAATATGTGATGCCATTTACAACTGACCTAAATAAATACTTAAATAGAAGCCCAATAAGACATTTATAGGACCTCTATACTGAAAATTACAAAATGCTGATGAAGAAAATTTTAAAAGTCCCAAACAAATAGGGAGACATACCTTGTTCATAGATTAGAAAACACAACATAATAAAGCTGTCAATTCTCCCCAAGTTAAGAGGCTTAACACAATTACTCTTAAAATGCCCTCAAGGTTTTTGTGGATATAGACAAGCTTATTCTAAGATTTATATGGTAGGAAGAGGCTGAAGAACAGCTAAAACAATTTGTAAAGGAAGATTAAAATGGGAGGAATTAATCTACCCAATTTCAAGATTTCGCAGTAATGATGGAGGGTAGATACATAGATCAATGGAATAGAACAGAGAACCCAGCAATAGACTGACACAAATACATTTAACTTGGTTTTGACAGCAGTGCAAAAGCTATCAAGGAAGAATAGACTTTTCAAAAAATGGTACTGAAACAGTTGGACATCCCTCGACAAAAACAAACAAACAAACAATGAACCTTAACCTAAACCTTACACATCTTACACAAAAATTAAATCAAAGTGGATCATAATCTTAAATGTAAAAGCAGGACATTTTTAGAGAAAAAAAATAGGAGAAAATCTTTGGCATCTACAACTAGGTGAATAATTCTTAGACTTGACACCGAAAGTATGATCAATAAAAGCAAAAACTGATCAATTGGATCTCATCAAAATGAGTTAAAAATGCTTCATAGAAGATCCTTTTAAGTGGATGAAAACTCAAATTACACAGTGGGAAAACATATTTGAAAATCCCATAGGAGACAAATGACTTGTATCTATAATATACAAAGAACTCTCCAAACAACTTTAAAAAATCCAACTAGAGAATAGGCAGAAGACAGGAACAGACATTTCATGGAAGAGAATATACACATGGCAAAGAAGCACATGAAAAGATGTTCAACATCGTTAGCCATCAGGGAAATGCAAATTAAGACCATAATGAGATATCAGAGAATAACTAAAATTAAAGTATAGTGACAACATCAAATGCTAGCGAGTACGTAGAAAAATTATATCACATCACTGGTGGGAAAATAAAATGGTTTAGCCACTCTGAGAAACAGCTTGACAGTCTCTTTTAATCCTAAAAGTAGATTCACCCTACAATGCAGTAATTGTACTCTTGAGCATTTATCCAAAAGAAACAAAAACTTAATGAAGTTCCCACAGAAACTTACACATAAATGTTCATAGCAGTTTTATTTCTAATAGCCACAAACTGGCAACTCCCCAAATGTCTTTCAATGGGTGAATGTTGAAACAGATTGTGATAAAATCTTATGATAGAATACTACCGAGCAACAACAAGGAACAAATTATTAATATATGCAAAAATTGAAATGAACTTCAAGGGAATGATGCCGAGGGAAAAGTTTTTAAAAGCCAATCTCCGAAGATTAAGTAATTCATGATTATGTTTACATATTATTCTTAAAATAACAAAACTGTGGAGATGGAGAACAGATTACAAGTTGCCAAGGGTTAGAGATGGGGGTAGAAGGTACAGCGGGGGAACTTTGTGAGGTTTTTGTGGTCCCAGTACAAATAATACAGCAATCTTGGTTTTAATCCCTAAAGATTTTTAAAAGCAATTCCTAATAAGAGGTGTCCAGATATTTAGCAATGGCAGCAGATTAGAGGTATAGCTCCCCAACATGACAACTTCGAAAGAGATCTATACTATCAATACTAATTTAATGCATATGTTAATTTTTAAAAGGCCAGTCACAATACTTAAATGGTACATATCTTAACGATATTACTCTGGGTATCCAGCTATACCAGATGGACTAGCAGGATTTTCTGTCCATTCAATCTTATTTAAGACAGTAAATCTTATAATAAGACAGTTAAAAAAAGAAAAAGAAAAACAACAAACCTCAACTACAGTTGGATATTCTCACAGCAAGATGAGGTGAAAATACATAGCAGCGGTTCAAAAGCTTAAGCAGTGGCACCTAAATTTGGCTGCACATTAGAATCCTCTGAAGCACTTTTTAAAAACCCTCACACCGACGGTTGGTCATGCTAGACCAGTACAATCCTTTTAACTCTCCTCAGACGATGCCAATGTCTAGCCAGAACGGAGAACCAGCGGACTAAGCAGAAGGGGATGTTTCTACAAAGATTTCTTAACAATAAGTCCTCTCACCCAATCAAGATTTACCTCCCCGCAAAGGGGTAAAGAAGGCTAGATGTTGTCCATACTTGCTTAGCTTTAATTAGCACTTGTGACTTGCCCAAAACCTAGATCATGTTTCCCCTAAATTTCATGTTATTCCCTAAGTTTTTCAAACCCAAGGCTAAGGGGTTTGCCAGGATGAGATTTTAAGCGCTCACACAGGGGAAGTCCCTGGCAAACCAGGACAGCGGTCACTCTACACTGCAATGTAAAGCATCCTAAATAACCCTGCCACTGCTCCCAGATACTAGTCTGTGCCAACCAGTGGAGAAAAGGCATTCTCCATTACTACCATGGCAAATGCTACTGTACTTACCTTGGCTAGTCCCTATCTTTTCCAGGCGCCACTCCCCTTCACCTGCTGGTGGACGCTTCGGCCAGCTGACAATGCAGATATTTTCAAACTTTAAGGTGAATAAAAATCATCTGGAGGGCCTGTTGTAACAGAGATCACTGAGCCCCACCAGAGTTGCTGATTCCATAGGGCTGGGACCAGGCCCTAAAACTTGAATATCTAACACATTATCAGGGGATGCTGGGAAAGCTGGTCAGGTAATGGTAAAGCTGGCCAGGAAAAAGAAACCCGACATGTCAGATCATAAAGTACGGAAGGGCAAGCCCGCCGGCAGTCCAGGCCGGGGGGCGGGGGGGCGGACCTGGGTCCCCAGCCCTACAGGGCCAACGGCAGACCGGCTCGGGCGCCCCTCGGAAGCGCGGGGTCCCCGCTGCCGAGTCTGTGGCCCCGGCCGGCCCCGGCTCCCCTCTGCCCACCCTGCGCGCGGGGGCTGGAAACGGCCGCGGAGAACCAGGCAGGGCGGGAAGGGGGGCTCCAAAGAGGGTCTGGCGACTCGAGTCGCTCCGTTACTCGGTGGGCTCAGCGCGCGCCGTGGGGGAAGAGAGGTGGAGGTCCGGGAAGAGGGGACGGGGGGCACTCACGTAGACCAGCAGCAGCCATGGGTAGACGGCGGGCTCGGCCACCACGGGCGACTCCAGCCTCAGCTTCTCCCCCACGTTTTCGCGCGCGGCCCCCGCACCAGGCTAGTCTGGCGGTTGGGGGAGGGGCGGGGCGCCGCCGGCGGGGGCGGGACAGGCGGGCGGGCGGGAGGCTGAGGGGAGGGAGCCTGGCCTGGGCCTCAGCCGGCGCCGCCGCCGCCGCCGCCGGCCTGCTCCCGTCCGGCCCCCGGCTCCCTCTTTGTGGTCACAGGCCCGGGGCCTCCAGCGCTGCTGCCAACTGGGGCCGGCGTGAGGCAAGCACAATGAGCCGGGGCCCAGCTGAACCACTCACACGCGGCGAGCGCCTCCCGCCCCGTGGACCCGCCCCCACGCACGCACGCACGAACGCACGCACGTACGCACGCAAGCATGCACGCACGTCTTCAGCTGCCCCCCGGCCACACCCACCGGCCCGAAGTGGAGACCCGGGGAGACCCCTCGGGGCCTGGGGTGGCGGGTTCGACTTCCCCCCTTGACGTACCGTGACACCTCCCCCCCAATATGTTTCTAGGTATTATATGTATATATGAATATATTATTATATACACACTTGCGTATGAATTTATATGTGTATGTACATGCGCATATTTACATATAGGTGTGTGTGTGTACACATTGTATATATGTATGTGTATATATCTTATATATATGATATATGTATGTATATATACGATGAATTTCTATATACAGTACACATATATTTTTATGCTATATGCTTTTATATGTAGGTGTATATGTGTGTCTATATGTATGTACGTGTATGTATTGCATATATTATATGTGTATGTATGTATACTGTCTATATGCACACCTAAATATCTTTGTATGTGTGTATATATGTATGTGTGTATTGTATATACTATATGTGTATATGTGTGTACGCATACTGCATGTGTACACAGCTGTATATTTTTGTATGCTTGTACATATGTACATGTGTGTGTATATACACACACACCCCATATGGATTCTGTTTGTCTGGAGAACCCTCACTGATACGGACACTTATGACAATTGAGTACCTGCTCTTTGCCAGCCAGGGAGCCAAAGGCTTGTCTTTTGGTGTCTCCCTTAAGTATCACGAGTCCCAGGAGGGAAGGTGATGCTGCTCCTACCAGTTGAGGTGCCTCAGGGTCAGTTAGGTGGACAGGGCGGGGGGCTGGAGCCTGGTGGAGCCCAGGTGGAGTTCTAGCAGCAGTACAGCCTAGCAGTCCCACTTCCCCGGGTGCTTCTCACAAAGACGCCGAGGGAGAGTCGGGACCTGAAGGAGGGAATGAGGAAGCTTCCGTGGGTCCGCAAGCCCAGACCAAGGCTGACTCGTCAAGAGTGTTAGAGGTCAGGACTGTGGTTACCCTGGGGGTGGGCTTACACAGAGCCATTCATATCCTGAAAAAGTATCCATTCTGCTCTTGTTTGTATGGTTACCCCCCTCCCCCAAATCTTTTAAAAACAGATTCTCTTGGTTGCTGGGAACACACACGGGGAAGTTGTGTGTGAGGGGGTATGATCCAGGGGACAGGGAGGATAAGCCCCCCACTCGTAGGGCAAGGAGTGGCTCAGCTTTGTGAGCTGAGGATGGCCCACGAGGTTCCAGAGAGAAGGGTCCCTGCTCCGTTCCTGCTCTGTGCACCCCATTCCCAGCCTGAGAAGCCCAGAGCCACCCACCCCCCCGCAACACACACACACCAGGGAGGAGAGCCAGTCACCCTGGCTCCCAGCCTCCGGCTCCAAGGCTCCCGGCACTAGGAGCTATTTTCAGCTTTCATGCCCTAGGACACGGCCAGAGCTATTGTCTCCGGAAACTCTCTGTCTGTCTCTCCCCCGGCCTCCCTCCCTTCCTCCCTCCCTCCTCCGCTTCTTCCCCTCCAGCTCCATCTGTCCTCCCCTCCACCCTGCATTTCTACCCAGGATGGCTCACAGACAGCTGCTCCCCGTGCCCACCTGCCACCATTCCATGGATGTCAAAGCAAGCCCTGGGGACTTCCCTGGAGGTCCAGTGATTAAGACTCCGAGCTTCCACTGCAGGGGACGCGGGTTCGATCCCTGGTCAGGGACATAAGATCCCACATGCCACACAGCACGGCCAAAACAAAATGAATAAATAAAGTTATAGTGATGAAACAGCCCTAGTGGTGCAAGGATGGGACGTATAGCTCTATGGTATAGAAAAAAGGTCCAGAAACAGATATATGAGAACTTGATATGATAGAAAGTGGGGAAATTAAGGAGTTTTCAATAAATGGCATTAGGACAATTGCATATCCATGTGGGGAAAAGTAAATTAGAAAAAAAAAAAGCAAGCCCTGGTCAGGTGTGACCTTGGGCCCAGGGCCATTGGCACAGGTTGTCATGTGGGATGTTCTTCCTTAGACTCCTCCCTCCCTCCTGTGTCACTGTCACTTCCTCCAGAACCTTCCTGGACTCCCCTCCACAAGCCCGGGGTGTGCCCTCACCCGCCCTGGATCACCAGAATTCCAATCCCGGCCCACCCTTCCCCGCCAGGTAGAGAACTGTGCATGGTCAATAAGACCGTAGAGGTCATTGGCCATTGCTATTGCAGCTGGAATTGTTACTGTGTTTAGATAGGGTGACCAACACCCGCCCCCAGTTTGCCCAGGACCGCTCAGGTTTGAGCGCTGGAACTCTGGGGAAACTCTCAGTCCCGGGGAACCCCAGAAGGCTGGTCAGCCTATTTAGGACAGATCTTTCACTTGATCTCCCAACCCCCGAGAGCCAGAAAGGGAATCTCCCCCCTCCTTCCATTGTAACCTTCATTCATTCATCCACTCATCCCTTTATTCAACTCCTTTATTCAGCAAGTATTTATGAAGCATCTACTACACAGCAGACACTCTTCTAGGTGCTGGGGACATAACAGCATCCCTGTCCTCAAAGAGCTCACATTCTAGCGAGGGCAGCAAACAGTAAACTGAGAAGGTGTGATTTATTACATGGGGATGATGTCTCGGAGACCACTGCAGGGCAGGGGAGGTGGGAGAGGAAAGGGGCAGTTCTAAATGCAGGCGCTGACGGGATTGGGGCAGACCTTGCCCTGGGCCAGGCTGGTTGCTTCAACACAGCTGTCCTCGCCCAGAGCCATCCTGCCCCCGCCTCACCCAGTTCTTCCGTGATGTGTGGGGAAAATCTGTGGTTGTCACAACTGGGAGGGAGGGCCCCTGGAATCAAATGGGTGAGGCCAGGGATGCTGCTAAACCCCACACAGTGCCCAGGAGGGGCCCTCAGCAGAGGATGACCTGCCCCGAATAACCCCAGTGCCACGGGGGAGACCCTGCACTAATATTATTCAGACCCGCTGGTGCCCCGATTCCTGCACAGGCAGGGACTCTAACCGGCTCACCTCTGTATCCCGAGGTGACCTAGAGTGGGGCAGCCACGAGGGCTGAGATGAGTATCAGGGGTGAAATGACAAACCTCTGCACCCACTCTCCCCTCCGCACCCCAGGGGCGATGGTCTCTATCTCCTCCCCGTGCAGGTAGCTTTTCCCTGAGCCATTTCTTGTCAAGGTCCCTGTCGCAGGTTGGGTTCCCCGAAGATGACGTTGAGAGCAAGGATTGGAGTGCAGGTGGTTGATGTGAGGCGTGCAGGAACAGATACAGCTGCCATAGGGTCCCACAATTCCACTCCCGGGCATAGATCCGGAGAAAACTCTAATTCAAAACTATACATACACCCCTGGCATTTCCCTGGTGGTCCAGTGGTTAAGAATCCACGCTTCCAGTGCAGGGGGCGTGGGTTCCATCTCTGGTCAGGGAACTAAGATCTCACATGCCGTGTGACAATAAAAGAAGAAAGAAAAAAGAAAGAAAGAAAGAGAGAAAGAGAGAAAGAGAGAGAAAGAAAGAAAGAAAGAAAAAGAGAGAGAGAGAAAGGAAGAAAGGAAGAAGGAAAGAAGAAAGAAAGATACATGCACCCCAACGTTCATTGCAGCACTATTTACAGTAGCCAAGACATGGAAGCTACCTAAATGTCCACTGATGGATGAATGGATAAAGAAGATGTGGTACATATATACAATGGAATATTATTCAGCCATAAAAAGAATGAAATAATGCTATTTGCAGCAACGTGGATGGACCTAGAGATTATCATACTAAGTGAAGTAAGTCAGAAGAGAAAGACAAATATCATATGATCTCACTTATATGTGAAATCTAAAATACGACACAAATGAACTCGTCTACAAAACAAAAACAGACTCACAGACATAGAGAACAGACTTGTGGTTGCCAAGGGGGAGAAACAGTGAGGGAGGGTTGGATTGGGAGTTTGGGGTTAGCAGATGCAAACTATTAAATATAGGATGGATAAACTACAACGTCCTACTGTCTAGCACAGGGAACTATATTCAGTATCCTGTGATAAGCCATAACGGAAAAGAAAAAAGTTTTATTTATAGGTTCCATCCCTAACTGAGCTGGCCCATCCCCTCCCATGTTTCTAAGTGCAGCCCGAGGCTGCAGACTTCCCACCGTGGTCTTCAGCTCCAGAGCAAGCCACCTGCGAACCACCCACATCTTCCCAGCGGCTGGCAACTCTCCTTTGCTACTGATTCCAAGACACATCCAAATAGCAAAAATGTGACCATGAAAAGAAACTCAGGCATGTTCAAATCAGGGAAATAACATTCTTAGCTCTGTTCAGTACTCGCTTAATTTTACAAGAGCTTAGAGTTACAAAAAAGTTGCAAAGATCTGTACAGAGTGCCGTGGACCCTGACCCAGTACCCCTATTTCCAACTCGTTAGTACCTTAGTACGAGATGTTTATCCAACTAAGGAACCAAGATGGATACATTGTTATTAACTAAAGTCCACATTTTATTAGAATTTCCCTAGTGTTCCCCTAACATCCTTTTTCTGTCCCAGTCTCCTCTGGGCTGTGACATTTCTCAGACGTCGCTGGGTTTTGATACCTTGAAAGTTTTGAGGACTGGTCAGGTGTTTTGTCCCTCAATTTGTTTGTCTGTTTGTTTTCTGGTGTTTTCTTATGGTTGGTCTGGAGTTATGGGGTTTGGGGCGGAAGACCCAGACAGAGATAAAAATGCCATTCTCCTCAGGTCACATCAAGGATACACACCATCAACGGGACTTATGACAAACGATTTTACCCTTGATCACCTGGCCAGTATCGTCTTTTTTTTCTTGCTGCGTTGGGTCTTCGTTGCGTGTGGGCTCCAGTAGTTCTGGCTCCCAGGATCTAGAGTGCAGGCTCAGTAGTTGTGGCCCACGGGCTTAGTTGATCTGCGGCACCTGGGATCTTCCCGGACCAGGGCTTGAACCTGTGTCCCCTGCATTGGCAGGCGGATTCTTTTCTTTTCTTTTTTTCTTTTGCAACCAAAACTTTAATCCCAAGGATTCTCACAAAACATATTACAAATGACAGCATGAAAAAAAAAATTGCACAGTAACTCAAAGTTCAGCTCTACAATATACTCTTAATCTGGCAGGACATTGGTATCTTGATAATCTCAAATTTCCAAAAAATATTACAAAGAGCTATGTATTCATGTACAGCAATCACAGAGGGGACGTATGACCTAACTCAAAGGTAAACTAACTTCCTTGAAACTTCTTAGATTTTAAACTCCCTGGACAACCTCTTGTCCGGTGTGAAGACTAGTGGAATTTTTAAACCTCTAATCTAGGGTAAGGGTGCGGCTTTCATTTTTACCTGCTGGCTTGGGTTCACAGCACCTTTTAAAGACTGCTTGCTTAACTACAGCTGCATACCATATCCCAGCTACAGAAAGTCTTTTCAATGTTTGCCAGTGTTGTTTCCATAATAGTAAACATCACACTTTAGGTGGGCAGGAGTTAGAGTTTTATTATCAGTCTAGGCAAGACCAAAAATTCAAAGCAAGTTCAATTTTGCTTAAGGGAACATTGTAAGGTAACAATTCTTCATATTACATGCCTCACAGGACCCATTTCAAACCATAGAGAATGACACCTTTATGTGTCACTGTCCCAAGAGACAAACAAATGTGAACAACTAAAACATTTAAAAAGTGCACCAAGCTTCGGAAGTCTCAAACAAAACTTGAATTTTCTGTACATACTCCTGCCAAATGAAGTTATTGCCTGTACACCACTCCTCTTGCAAAGTGGTCTTCTATTTCCTTTCATCTGACCTAGATCGGCTAGGAGACCTAGAGAAAGATCAGGACGGCTTGTGATTTCTCTCTTGGGACAGGGATCTCTCTCTTCTCCTATATCTAGAAAGGGACCTGCTCTGGCTGACGGAGAAGGCTCTCCATCTTGGAGATGTGTGGGAGGTGGAGGACTCCTCCTCCCATAATCATCTCGAGGGCGACGACCCCAAGAAGGAGGCAGTCACGATTTCGACTTCTCTTTTCCCATTCGACAGGTCCACTCTTACTCGGCAGCCACATAGTGTTCTCCCATCTAGTTCTCGGACAGCATCGGCTGCATCTCGGGGATCTTCACATTCAACGAGAGCGAAGCCGGGAGGGTTTTTAGCAACCCACACACTTCAGAGTGGTCCATAATAGCCTAAAGCTCGTTCCAATTCAGCCTTGTTACCACTGTTTCCAAGATTCCCTACATAAACTTTACAGTCCAACGGACAGGAATCACGTTGCAAGACTCTCGTGGCTCCTGGGTTTCACGGGCCACAGGGTGGTCCCGGGTCTCTAGAATCTGGTAGCTGAATCTGCTCGCACAAGCTGTCCTGTGGGGATGCGTTTCCCCCTATGTGTCCAGCCCGGGGCCCTGCTGTCTTGGCCCGGCCTCCCGGGTGAGAGGGTGAACCCCAGCTCCCTGGAGCAGACACTCAGAGCCCTGGTGACCGGACTCACGGCTGATGGGGCTGGAGCGGTGGCTGGATGCGTGTGGCCAGCCTGGTGGTGTTTGGCCCCGTCTGCAGTTCCAGCTCCAGCTGAGAAAGAGCCTCCCTGTGTTACTTTCTCCTGGTTGTGTAAGGATCCCCGGTGTCATTTGACAGAAATGTAGACGGTGTGTTCTTTCTCTCTTTTCTCCCTGCTTCCTCTCCTCCCTCTCTGCCTCCCTCTCTCCCTGTACCTCTTTCCCTGTTCCGCTCTCCCTCTACCTCTTTCCCACTCCCCCTCTCTCTCCCTCTCTGTCTCTTCCTCTATCCCTCCCTCTCTCCCTCTCCCTCCCTCTCCCTCTTTCCTCTCCCTCTCTCCCTCTCCCTCTCTCCCTCTTCCCTCTCTCCCTCTTCCCTCTGCCTCTTTCCTCTGCCTCTTTCCTCTCCCTCTTCCCTCTCCTCTTTCCCTCTCCTTCTCTCCCTCCCCTCTCCCTCTGGGAGGGAGTGAGGGAGATGGAGAGATGGAGGGAGCGGGAGAGTTAGACGGAGAGGGAGAGGGAGAGGGAGAAGAGGGAGGAAAGGGAGGGAGGAAACGTCTCTCCCTCCCTCCCTCCCTCTCCTCCCTTTCCCTCTCCCTCCGTCTCTCCGTCTCCCTCACTCCCTCTCAGAGAGGGAGAGACGGAGGGAGAGGCAAAGACAAGAGAGAGGGGGAGAGGGAGAGAGGGAGGGGGAGAGAGAGGGGGGAGAGAGGGAGAGCTCTCTTCCTCCCTTCCTCTCCCTCTCTCCTCCTTCTCTCCCTCTCTCCCTCACCCTCTCTCCCTCTACCTCCCTCCATCACTTTCCCTCCTTCTCCCTCTCCCTCTCTCCCTCCCAGAGAGGGAGAGACAGAGGGAGAGGGAGAGGGGGGAGACAGGGACACGGAGAGGGAGGGAGGGAGGGAGGGAGGGAGACAGAGAGGGAAGCAGGCACCCTCTCGCCTTCTCCCTCTCCCTACCTCCTTCTCCGACTCCCCCTCTCCTCTCCCTCTGTCTCTCCCTCTCCCTCCCTCCCTCTAGGAGAGGGAGAGGGAGAGGAAGGGAGGGAGAGGGAGAGAGGGAGGGGGAGGGAGACGGAGAGGGAGAGACGTGTCGCCCTCCTTCCCTCTCCCTCCCTCGCCCTTTCCCTTCCTCTCTCCCTCTCCCTCCCTCTGTCTCACCCTCTCCCTCCCTCTGTCTCTCCCTCTCCCTCACTCCCTCCCAGAGGGGGAGAGATGGAGGGAGAGGGAGAGACGAGGGAGAGGGGGAGAGGGAGAGAGGGAGGGGGGAGAGAGGGAGGGGGGAGAGAGGGAGAGAAGGAGGAGAGAGGGAAAGGGAGGAATAGACCTCTCTCTCTCTCCCTCTCTCCGTCTCTCCCTCTCTCTCCCTCTCTCTCCCTCTCCCTCTCCCTTGTCTCTGCCTCTTCGTCTCTCTGTCTCTGGGAGGGAGTGAGGGAGATGGAGAGACGGAGGGAGAGGGAGGAGAGGGAGCGAGGAAGAGGGAGAGAGGGAGGGAGGGAGGGAGAGAGGGATAGAGGGAGGGAGGGAAAGATGTCTTTGTCTTTCCCTCCCTCCCTCTATCCCTCTCTCCCTCTCCCCCCTCCCTCTCCTGCTCCCTGTCCCTCTCCCTCCCTCTATCCCTCTCTCCCTCTCCCCCCTCCCTCTCCTGCTCCCTGTCCCTCTCCCTCCACCTCCTTCCCTCTCTGGAGAGGGGAGGAGGTGGAGGGAGAGGGAGCACGAGAGGGAGAGAGGGAGAGGGAAAGAGGTATAGGAAGAGCGGAACAGGAAAACAGGGACAGGGAAAGGGGGACAGGGAGAGAGGGAGAGGGAAAGAGGGAGAGGGAGAGGGAGAGCAGAGCAGGGAAACAGGGACAGGGAAAGAGGGAGGCAGAGAGGGAGATGGAAACGGGGAAAGGGAGGGGGGACGGATAGAGGGAGAGGGAGAGAGGGACAGGGAAAGAGAGACAGGGATGGAGGGAGGGAGAGAGGGACAGGACAGGGCAAGAGGGACAGGGAGAGAGGGAGGGAGAGAGGGAGGGAGAGAGGCAGAGGGAGAGATGGAGGGAGAGTGAGAGGCAGGGAGGTAGAGGGAGGGAGGGAGGGAGGGAGACAAAGACGAAGACAGAGAGGGAGACAGGGAGAAGGGCTGATGGGGGCTCCCTCCCCCTCCCATCCTCTGCCCACTGCTTTCTCTTTTTTCTGCTTCAACAAACACCAGGCGCCTTTCAGATCAGCCCTGAAGTCAACGTTGATGCTTGGGACGGCCTGACCTCCCCGCTACCTTCCAGCCCAGGACCACAGCTGGGAGATGAAGTCTGCGGGGCCCTGGGGGGGCGGCGGCGGCGGAGGTGGTGGAGGCAGGCACCTCCTCTGACGCCCAATCTCTCCTCGTTTACGAGGCAGCCGCCAGCTCCCCTCCCTGACTCCCCAAGATTTGGGGCCATTTTAATATGTGTCGATAATGCCATGAGCTACTATTTAACTTTTCCACGAGGACCCATCTCCCGAAATGCAGTGGTTTTCAGGCTTGGCTGCACTAGAGAACCCCCAGGGAAAGGAGAGACGTCTGTACCTCCCTCTCTCTCCCTCTCCCTCCGTATCTCCTTCTGGCTCTCTCCCTCTCCTTCTGGGGTGATGCCCGATGAGCTCAGATTCGCAGATGTTCCCCCCATCCCCTCTCTGTGCCTTGCGTGGGGCCTGGGCCTTCTCACTGTGGCCCGGGAACAGCCTCGACATTCAGACATCGGTTCCTGCAAGGACACTTGCGTTTGGTCCATACCGCATGTGGCTGCAGTCTGTGCTTCTCCCGTTTAGCATCTTCAGTAGATGGGGGCTGTGCATGAGCCCTTCATCTTCCCCGCAGACACCACTGGTGCTTGCTCGGCCTCGCGGGTGATGTCCACGGGGGACAGACCTGTGTCCCCACCTTCTTGGGCTGCAGACAGGCCACATTGGTCCTGTGGTGATTGGGGGCTCCCAGGAGAACCCCACCGCAGACCCAGAGAGGTGGCCCCAGAGAAGGTGGCGTACGCCTGGGGCCAGGCCTCACCAGCCAACCACGGGGCACCTGCAGCAACAGGTCTCTCGCCGTCCAGGGGCTGGGTGTTCGGGCGCCGTGGGGATGAGCTGCTGTCTGCACGGCAGCCAAGTTTGTATTGTTGAGCCCGGGGAGGCCCCTGGGTGGCTCCTGGAGAGCCTGGTCACATTTCTTCCTGCCCTTGGCCTTAGAGCTCATCATGGTTCACGCCGTTTCTGGTTCCAAAAGGACCTGTGTTCATAAAGACCACATGTTAGGACAGCACCAAAGTGTCTAGAAATCCAGGCCAGGAGGAGGAGGGAGGGGGTTTGGCTGTGCCCGCCAGTGGCCTGAGAGCCCTCCCACCCACAGAGACCTGGCCCGGGGCCTGTGGGGAGGGCGTGGCCCACGGTCCCCAGCGCTGGCTGTCTCTGGGTTCCAGGAGAACTGCGCGATCCTCGGGGAGCTGGTAAGGCTGCAGGCTCAGAAGTCCCGCCTGCTGGGATTCAGCACGCGTGCCGACTCTGTGCTGGAGATGAACATGGCCAAGACCAGCCAGGTGGTGGCCACTTTCCTAGGTAACCCCGCCTCCCCAAGTCCCAGTGGGGACGGGGGTCAGGTGGACCTTGACTGGACGTGGTGCTGCCTGAGACCCCACTGTGTCAGCCCTTGGGGGTCGCCTTCCCCAACCCTTCATTCTGCCTCGAGGGGCGTGGGGTGGGGGGCGGCTGGGCGGCTGCCACAGGGACATAGCTGAGCCTCTCCCCTCCGCCCGCAGATGAGCTGGCCCAGAAGCTGAAGCCCCTCGGGGAGCAGGAGCGGCCGTGATCCTGGAGCTAAAGAAGGCTGAGTGCCAGAGGCGGGGCCTGCACTTTGACGGGCCCATCAACGTCTAGGACCTGCGCTACTACATGAACCAGGGGGAGGAGACGCGCTACCACGTGGACCAGTACCTGCTCAATGAGTCCTTCCCCATGCAGGTGGTCATGCGCGGGCGGCTGGGCATCTCCCAGGAGCTGCTGGGGCTGACCTTCGACCTGGAGGAAGGCGCCAACATGCGTCACGAAGATGAAGATGTGAGGCTCTACACGGTCCGGGACGCGGCCTCGGGCAAGGTCATCCATCAGCAAGTTCTACCTGGACCTCTACCCTCGGTGCATGTGTGGGGGAACCTGTCGGCCGTGGGCCGGGGCTCCTCTGTGGTAGCGGGGCCTCACCCGCGTCCCTCCCCAGGGAAGGGAAGTCCGGGCACATGGCCTGCTTTGGCCTGCAGCCGGGCTGCCTGCAGCAGGACGGGAGGCGCCAGATTGCCATCGCGGCCATGGTGGCCAACTTCACCAAGCCTACGCCCAACCCGCCCTCCCTGTTCTAGCATGATGAGCTGGAGACCTACTTCCATGAGTTCTGGCAAGCGATGCACCAGCTCCGCTCCCAGGAGGGTGCGGGCGAGGGGCTGAAGGCAGGGGGCGGGGAGGGCCCGGGCTCTCCCGTGGTCCTCAGGCAGGCCCTCGCCACGGGATTCTTCCGCTGATGTCACCCCGCACGAGGAGACGCCCTCGGTGTCAGTTTCCATCATCAAACCCCACGCACTGGGCGCGTAAACAACGGAAGTGGATGTCCTCGAGACTCTGGAGGCTGGAAGTCCCAGATCAAGGAGTCAGGACTGGTTCCCTGCATGTTAAATACAGGTATTCAAGAGTTGCCTTTAAAAAAGACAAAATAGAAGAAAGGAACGTTGCATGCAAGGCTGGTGAGTGATGAGTGATGAGAACCAGAGGTTAGGCTCTGGGGCCGGGAGCACCACGCCCTGTGAGGCCCTGGGGCTGCTGCCAGTCTCGGTGGAGGCTCAGCAAGTCCCAGTGACTTCCCAATGTGGGGGGGGTCCCCAGCTGAGCGTCTGGGCCCAGGACCCAGTGCTCGTTCAGTCTTCCTGCAGTCAGCCCTTCGTCCTGAGAGCGATGCTCTCACAGACTGCAACCGGAGCGCGTGGGGACACTTTACTGAGCTGTGCAGCCGTCACTACTGCCCTGTTCTGGAACATTTCCCTCACCCCAAAAAGGTCCCTCACGCCCTTAGTTATCATTCCCTCCCCTCCCCTGTCCCTGACAACCAGGAACCCACTCTGACTCTGTGGATCTACCTGTTCTGGACGTTTCCCCTCAGTGGGGTCACACCCTGTGTGTCCTTCTGTGTCTGACTTCTCTCGCTGAGCATCGTGTTCTCAGGGTGCATCCACGTGGCAGCGAGTGGCAGGGCTTCACAGCTTTGCGTGGCTGCGGGCCGGAAAAAAGACAAACGAAAAGAAGGGCACGTTGCCTGCGACTCTGGTGACAGCCGGGGATGAGAACCAGAGGGTAGGCTCTGGGGCCGGGAGCGCCGCGCCCTGTGAAGCCCTGGCGCTGCTGCCAGTCTCGGCGGGGCACGGGCAGCGCCGTCCCCCAGGAGCTGCTGGACAAGCTCATCAAGTCCCGGCTGGCCAACCCCCGTGCGGCCGGGCCGAGGGAAAGGAAAGGGGCTCCCGGACCGCCTGGCTGGAAAGCACGGCCTGGACACAGTGCCAGCGCCCCCGTCTCCTTCCTCCCGCCCTCCAGGCCTCTTCAACCTGCGCCAGATCGTCCTGGCCAAGGTGGACCAGGCCCTGCACATGCAGACGCCCTCGGACCCGGCCTAGGACAATGCCCGCCTCTGCCAGGAGATCCTCAGGGTCCCAGCCACGCCAGGTAGCCAAGCACACGCCGGGCCCACCTTAGCGGTCGGTTGGCGGCTACTGCCCAGTTCAAGAGGATCCTCTGGTGGTGTGTGAAGGGGGACCGACTGACGGGCTCTGGTCGAGGCCCGCTGACCTCTGGCCTCTTCCTGCCTGGGTTCCTGGGCTGGTCCCTCCAGCTGTGGCGCGCGGAGTCCGAGGGTGGGCTGGGCCTATCTGCACGTGCTTTCTGGAGAGCCTGGAAGAGGCAGGAGAGGGCTTCATACCCCGGACGGAACGCGTCGACGAGGTTTGCCCGTGCGTGTCGGTGCGGAGACGCAGTTCACTCCCTCGTGAGCGCTTTAACCCGCGCTCTCCCCGTGCTGGAGGGCGAGCCCTGACTCATCCCTCGGAGCCTCGGGCAGCTGTCCCTGTAAGAGGCTTAGGGGTGAACCCTCGTGAGCTTCAGCAGAAAGTCGGCAAAGATTGAATTGTGTCCCTCCACTGAGTTGCCAGCAAGGTCCCCGTTTTCTAGAAGTGTTGGGCCAATACTCCCTCTAGTGGCAGGGGACTCAGACAGGGCTGCTTTGAGGCCCCAAGCTCTGGGCTCTGGGGAAGGGGCACGGAGCGGCCAGGGGGCCGGGCAGGAGCCTCTCCGCGTGTGTCCCAGGGACCCACCTGCCTGCGACTTTCGGCCACCTGGCAGGAAGCTACGACGCCCAGTCCTATGGCTACCTGTGCAGCGAGGTGTACTCCGCGGACACGGTCCACACACTCGTTTCAAGCAGGAGGGCGTCCTGAGTGGCAAGGTGAGAGGCCGGCCTGCCGTGCAGACCAACACGGAGGTCCTTGGCCTGGGCCTAGATGCTTGTGCCGCCCGCCTGGGCCTGCCAGGCTCTGAGGGCCCTGCCCAGAACCCCCTGCTCCCCTGCCCTTTGTTGAGTCACAGCAGAGGTGGCCACACCCACACCCTCTGTGAAGGGGGTGCTCCACCCTCCTGCAGCCCCGCCCCCTCTCCTCAGGTTGCCATGGACTACAGAAGCTGCATTCTGAGGCCAGGGGGCTCCGAGGATGCCAAGGGCATGGTGAAGCTCTTCCTGGGTTGTGACCCCATGCAGGACGCCTTCCTCCTGAGCAAAGGGCTGCAGGTTGAGGGCTGCAAGCCGCCGGCCTGCTGACGGCACGGGGTTTTGCCCCCCCGGGCGGGCCGGGTGCCTTAGCGCCCCGTCGGGGCGGGGGAGGGGCCGTGTGTCCTCCCAGCCCCCGAGTCCCCGGCGGCCGGCCTAGGCCAAAAGTCTCCACCTGGAAGTGTCTGGAAAGCCTGGCATCAAGGCTCCCCCTTGTTGCACTAATGCAATCCCTTCCTGGGGAGCTTTCCTGGTAACAAAACGGTTCTTTGAAAACGCAGCCATTAATAAAAAAGACTCTACTCCTGGTCTCTGCCTGCCGTCCCTTCCACCACAGGAGTGGCATGGGGGCCGTCACACTGGGGGGAGTTCTGACCTTGGTCGGGGATCAGCCCTGGGGCCGTGGTGACGCGTCTGGGTCACTGGGAGACGGCTGAGCTGTGGGGTGAGTTCAGACGGGGATGGTGCCCCGCACCCCGACCGGGCAGGCTCTCCAGTGAGGGGGTGTCAGTTTCCTGCCGGCCTCTCGCCCGTCACTGTTTGGCATCTCGGGGGCTGTGACTGGCTGGAGCTGGTTCTGGCGGTGGGCACAGCTGCGGGAAGCCCGGCTGTGGCTGTCCCTGTCCCCGTGTCCTGTCCTCCTGCTCACGGCCGGCCGGCTGGCTCCCTCTGGTCATCGGCAGCTGCTGAAGTCTGGACCACAGCAAGGGGCCGCCTTCCTGGGTCCTAGCAATTCTTCCCAAAGGCCTTAGGGATGTGTTTTGGTGGCAGTAGGAATTCAGAGAGGGTGCTGCACCACTGGAGCGGTAGGGTGGCTCTGGACCGTCCCGTGTGTCCTTCCCTGGCCTTTGAGCTCCTTGGGAGCCCTGCCTCCACAAAGGACGCCAGGCAGCGGAACGAGGGCGCGGGCGGCGCCCCGACCTTCTCCCCGTGGCCCAGGCGGGCAGGCCGTGCCACGCTCTGTCCTCCCCTCAGCCTGCCCGCCCGTTCTGTTGTTATTTTACCGAAGAGGACACAGACATTCAGAGAGGCTAGGGTCCATGCCTGAGGTCTCATATCCAGTAAGTGTCAGAGCCGGGGTTTGAACCCAGCCTGTCCCGGAGACCGCGCCCTTACCTCTACACAAACCACCTCCTGGTTCCCTTTATTAGCACAAGACTCATTTCCCTGACAAGCCCAGGCCCCATAAAGGCAACCCTGCCTCCCCCACGTGACCAGCCCTTGCCAACTACTTACCCCAGTGGCAGAGGGACGAGCCACACAGGGGACCCGCCCATCTTGGCCATGGGGACACAGACACCCACTCACACCCAGAAGGACCTCCTCTTTACCTTAGGCCACACGCCCATGCCGAAGGAGCTGCTGTCTGCCAGCTGGTGCAGGTACAGTTCTGTCCTGGAAACAGAGAAGGGACCAGAAGTAAGGGAGGACCCACCCACACCAGTGGCCTGGCAGGGCAGGTGGGCATCATGGCACGGGGCTCCACAGAGTGCCCCAGGTGGCCCCGGGGTCTGCCTCAGGCCCTGGCCCTGCCTCCCGAATATTCCTCACTTGCTGCCCTCAATGGGCCCTTCTTAAGTGAAGGCCTTCCAGAAGCTTCCTTACTCCTCAGTTACCCTGCTCTGAAAACTGGGAGTTTCCTCCCTAATCTGCCCTCTCTCCAAAGGGTAAGGTGCCCCTCTGGCCTTAGCCAAGAGGCTCAGGACAGGTTGGGCCTGCCCTTCAGACGGGGGTGGAAGGCAGGAGACAAATGATGGGGGACGCAGAGGCAAATTGAAAATTATCACCCCTCGCCTGGGGTGAGCACTCCCTGGAGCTTCACTAGATAGAACCTTACTCATTCGTTCAACAGATGAGGAAACCAAGGCTCAGAGACAGGGAGCCACATGTCCAAGAATTCCCAGGAGTCAGCGAGGGGCAGAGATGACTCCCTGGGCCACCTCCCCCAGAAGGCCCTCCCAGATGAGTCTTGTGGCTTCTCTGCTGTTCCACCTGGTGCCTCCTCGCCCTGAGCTACCTCAGGTGCACCCAAGGCTCTCACAGAGTTTAGGAGCTTCTGGAAGATTTGGGGTCTGCTGTTCCTTGCCCACCTCCCACGCTGCTGTCAGAACCTGTACCAAAATGTCACCGTCACAGCAGACACCCACCACCACCCCCCAGCGTGTATAAAGAGCCATATGTGAATTATCTCACTTAATCCTGTAAGGTCAGCAGTCAAGGTACTATTTCCACTTTACAGAGGAAGAAACGGAGGTTCAGAGCAGGTGACACCTGGCCAGGTTCACCCAGCCCAGGAGCAGTACCAGGCAGCAAGAATCAGAGGCCAGATTCCTAACCACTGGGCTCCACTGCCTCTCACCTCTGGGCAGAGGCAGGGCTGGGGCCCTGGAGAGCGGAGGCCCTTTGTCTCACTGCCCTCGGCTGTCCCTGCTCAGCCCAGTCGCTCACCTGAGAGCCAGGTCCAATCCGGATAGCATCTGGGAGAAAACCTCGAAATTGCCTTCCCCTTCCAGCTGCGGGGCCACGTGGCTCTTCTCCAACAGCATCGTCTGCCAGGGGAGAGGACAGGCGCCGGTCAGCACGAGGCCCCGCTAGGCTGCCCGCACACCCCCACCAACCCCCAGGCCCACTCTTCGAGGCAGCACCTCAGGCCCCAACTTGGCTGGACGCCTCCAAATCAAAACGTGCCAGGCCTTTGTCTCACTCAGAGTCCACGCAGGCAATCAACGAATGCAACGGGCTCATTCCGATGAAGGAATCCAAGGGTACTAACAATTAACCCAGAGCCGCCCTCCAACACACTCTTATGCAACCGAAGCCCTTAATAACTTGACCCACATGGTGATGCACGGTAGACTTTCAGGGCCGGGACAGAAAGGGATTTATCGTGCACCAGCGAGTCTGGGTATTCTCCTAGCTCCACATACAAACAACCCTTCTAATAACCTAATCCTGTTTTCTGTTCAAACAGAATGTTGGTGGGGGCGGGGGGGGGGGAAGGGGAGGAGCCAGGTGATTTCAGAGAGAGGAACAAACAGGCCATGTGCCTGTCACACACGGGCTGCCGCAGAAGGCCAGCGAGCGCCTGTTTAATTTCAGCTTACGCTTTTAAGACCCAGCTAATGAGCGGCTGAATTATGTATCTACTCATGAATATTTCATCCCTGTGATACTCCGAGGCACAGACGAGCTGGCCTGCTCCAGGAGGAGATGTCTGGGCACTGAGTGAGGTGGGGAGGAGCTGGCCTTGGCCTGGGGAGCGATGACCATTTAGACACATTCCAGGGTCCCAGCTGGAGGCGTGGGCCCTGCTGAGTGGGGCTGAGGCTACTGCAGCCCTAAAGAGCCCCCTCTCCCTCCCACCCAGAGGCCTCACCTGGAGCTGGGCGGCCGTGACTCGGCCTGTGGCGTTCAAGTCCAGTGACATCACCATGGAGCACCGGGTGGCATGGCGGCTGTGGCCGGTGAACACGGAGCCAAAGGCCCGGAGGACAGTGAAGGTGGCTCGAATCTTCTCCACTGGTGGGGCACAGACAGGGCATCACCCGTGGCCCAGGTGCTGCCACCCCCACCTCTCACAGGACCCCATTCTGGCCCCAGGCCCCAGCAGGGGCCCCTCCACTCCCCCAACTCAGCTCTAAGCCACACCTCTTCCGCTGCTGGGCTGGCCCTGTGCTGCAAGCAGGGGCGCGGGGTGAGCAAGAGTGAGCCCAGAAGGGGAGATACACACACCTAGGATTGGTACGATCTGAGTGACAAGGGCTGCCCTAGGGCCTCCTGGGCCTGGTGGAGTCTAGGAGGAGGGCAGAGCATTAACATTCTTCGACCTGCTCTCGGGGAACGCCCATCACAGCCAGCTCAAAAAGCCCAGCAGTCCCAAGCTTTTTAACATAACTATTTAACAAGCACCCACTATGTGCTAGGCACCTGGATACAGCCTAGCCTGACTCCCACTCCCCCAACACACACTTTCAGCAGATCTACATTCTGGGAGGGCCTCTCCTTGCTGTATCCCCAGCTCCTCACAGGGCTCTAACCTGGGCCAGGTGCAGAACAGGTGATCAATAAAGCATTGGAATAAGCCCAGTGATGAAGCAGGATAGTACAATGGTTAAACAAGCTTGAATATGGCCTCTCCCCGTTGTTAGTCACCTGATTTGGAGCGAATAAATTAACCCCCCTGTGCCTCAGATACCCCATCTATAAGATGGGGGTAATAATAGTACTTACTTACCTCATGTGGTTGCCACAAAGACTAAAAGCTTTAATAATGTAAAGTGCTCAGAACATGCTCCAAATGTGGTGGTGTTAGTATTGTTTGTTATTATTAGAAAAGCAATACTGCCTGGGCCATATATTCTCAGCAGGGGGAATACTGCCCCCAAGAGGGCAGAAACTGATTCTTGAGGATGGGGGCAGTTTTCCTTTCTTATGTATAGAATAGAGCACAGATACACACACACACACACACACATGTCTGTGTGTGTCTGTATATATATACACACATACACACACACTGCATAAACAAATATATGGTGAATCTATGGCATTAACTTTTCACGGTGGGAGACGATTAGGAGAAAGAACAACTAAAAAGGCTCCTCAGAGGGGCAACAATACATTGAGGACACTGGCCCAGGGGTAACAGCTCTGGAGCCAAACTGTCTGTGTTTGAATCTCGGTGCTAGGATGTATGAGCTGTGTGGCCTTGGGCAAGCTGGTTAACCTCCCTGCGTTTTAATGGCCTCATCTATAAAATTCAAATAATAATAATGTCTACCTTATAGGGATGTTTTAAATAATAAATAAGTTAACCTGCTTGGAATAGAGCCTGGCGCGTAAGTCCTCAGCAAGCATTTACCACGATCCCCATCAATATTGTAATTATTATCACCAACTGACACTATTTTTTATTGAAGTATAGTTGATTTACAATGTTGAAACTCTTTCTTTAATGCCCAGCTCAAACATCATTTCCTCAAGGAAGCCCCCCGGCCCCTTCTCTGTGCTCCCTCCGCCTCTCCCCTCCCCAGCTCGGCCAGCAAGCGGTGCAGAGCACTGGAGTCTGGCACAGATGTGCAGCTGAGTCTCCCTTCCGGCTGTCAGTGCCTCCTTGTCTTTGTTTTTACTTATCGGGTCCTCTGCACAGTCCAGTGGGCTGTGCGCTGCACAAGGACACCACACCTAAGGGCACAGCATTTATATCAGATAGCCATAGGCCTGTATACTTATTAGGATGATGGCCCAGAACGTGGTGGTCAAGTGTTTGGTTCTAACAATGTCAATGCGTGACGACGGTTCCACATGTGGCAGTGAGTGTCTTAGGCAAGGAGTACCTGTTTCTAATTCACACAAAAGTACCCAACAGACTAGGGGTGGCCCTGCCCAGAAGCCAGCACAGGGTCTGCACACAGGTGCTCAGTGAACGCTAGCTGAGCAGATATAAGAAAGAGCCGCCCAGCACCCCCTCTGACTCTCCCTTCCCTTCCCCCACGCCACCGCCCCCACCACGTCCCAGCTGCACGTCACCTGGAGACCACTGTACCTGAGACCCTGCCATCCACACTGCCTGCCATCCCCACCAGGTGCTCCAGGACCTGCTCGCAGCAGGTGGTCTTGCCAGCACCGCTCTGGCCCAGGGCCACGATGCTCTGGTCCCTCTGCTGGCTCAGCAGAGCCCAGTACGCCCGCTGGGCCAGGGAGCCAACGTGGGCGGGTAGGCCATCCCAGCAGCTCCTGGGCACCTGCAGGAAGAGCGCCGGCATCAGCCTTCCCACCCGGCCGGGGCCCAGGGAGCACTCCACAATGCTCCAACCCGGCCTCAAGCCCAGATCCACGTCCATGCCTCCCATCCTACTCCAGCCTTGTCAGAGACGTCGTGCATTTTTCTGGGGAGAGCCCAGCCTGGAGATCTAGTCCTGCCACTGGCTCGCTGTGAGTCCTTGGGCAGCCTTGGACCCTGCTCTGAGCCTGGCCTCTTCTTCAGCCAATGAGAGGCTTGAACTAAAGCTGCATTAGCTCATGGGGCTCATCTCACTTGCTACACAAAGGACTGGATCGTACCTGTCTGAAATGAAGCAGGTGGATAAAATGGCTCAATTGATGAGTGACGTCTGCCATGGAAACAGAATGGGGCATGGGGGAATTGGCGGTACGTGTGCTATGTATTTGCTATAACAGATTTAGATACCGGAAGCCCCTTTGACTTCATTCATTCATCCATCCATACATTCATTCACTCAGTAAAAAAAAAAAAAATTCATTGAGTGTCTACTACATAGCAGGCACTAACCCAGGCACTGGGGGCACAACACTACTCAAGGCGAATAAAGGAAATCTCTGCCAACCGTGAGGAGATATCATTATACACCTATTAAGATGGCTAAAAAACCGGTTTTTAATTTTTTTTGACACACTACCAAGTTCTGGTTAAGATGCAGAGCAAGTGGAATTCTCCCACAATGCTACACAATACAGCCACTCTGGAGAACAGCTTGGCAGCCTCTTTTACAGTGATACGTACACTCGTCATCCAACTGAGCAACCCCACTCCTAGGTATTTACCCAAGAGAAATGGACATTTGTGTTCACCAAAAAACCCTCTGTCACTGGTTATATTGAGTAGGTATTCAAAATCATCAACAACCTAGAAACAACCCAAATGTCCCTCAACTAAAGAACTAAGATAACCAACCACCCTGGTTTTAGCACTGAAAGTCCCATGTCCCAGAAAAACCATTCCCTCCCACGGAAACCAGGACAACTGGTCCCCCTCCGAACAGATAAACAAAGCTGTGCAATAAAATACAATAGAATAAAAGAACTAACGGCTCACAGCTGCAACAATATGGGTGAATCTCAAATGCGCTGTGCATTGTGATAAGTGGAAGAAGCCGATTCCAAAGGTTACACGCAGTACAATCCCATTTATATGACTTTTCAGAAAAGGCACAACTAGGGAAAAGGGACAAAAGAACAGATTAGTGGCTGCCCAGGGCGGGACATGGGGGAGGGGATGACCACAAGGGTATGGAGAACTTTTGGGGGTGATGGGAACTGTCCTGTAATTGACGGCAGAGACAGTTTCACAACTATACGTGTTTGTCAAAAACTTACAGAAGTGAACACTAAAAAGGGTGACATTAACTGTATGTAAATTATACCTTAATAAACCTGACTTAAGACAAAAAAAGCCCTGCCTGTAGAGCTTGCTTTCCTTTGGGAGAAGACAGATGATAAAAAACCAACTAATTAAATTATACTGAACGGGAGTCATTTGAAAGCCATGAGCTTGGATGAGATCACCAAGGAAGTGGGCGTTTAAAGAGGGAGACAGAAGAGGTGTAGGGATGGGGCACCCAGACTTGGAGAGATCAGGGACCAGCAAAGGAGGCTGAGAGGGAGGGCCAGCGGGACAGAAGGAAAACCAGGAGAGCGGAATTCCTGAGCTGCGGAAGGGAGTGATGGCAGGAGGAGGGAAGGACCAGCCCCTGAAGTGCTGCTGAGGGTCAAGTCAGAGGAGGCCGGAGAATTGTCCACTGGGCTTGGCAGCATGGAGGTCACTGTGACCTTGACAAATGTCTGCTTAGCGTGGTTTTCAGGGAGAACGGAAGAGGGCGGTGGAGGTAGTGAGGGCAGTAGAAAGGCACCAAAGGGAGCAGGGAAACGGGCCTGGCTGGAGGAGGACCTTGGAAGCCCAGGATGCTAAGCGGGTGACAAGTGGGCTAGCATCCACCCTCCCAGTGGCTTGGCAGGACCAGGGGCACAAACTCCGGTGTGGCGGCCCTCCCCCTCCCCGAACCCCCAGCCTGGGGCTAAGGAGCACCCCCAGTGCACTGTTGGCCTTTCCTACCCCGAGGCCCCCAGGAACAGCAATGAGTCCCCATCCTGACACAAATCAAAAGGCTCACAGACCTACTAGAGAATGGACCTGAGGATATGGGGAGGGGGAAGGGTAAGATGTGACAAAGTGAGACAGTGGCATGGACATATATACACTATCAAACGTCAAACAGAGAGCTAGTGGGAAGCAGCCGCAGAGCACAGGGAGATCAGCTTGGTGCTTTGTGACCACCTAGAGGGGTGGGATAGGGAGGGTGGGAGGGAGGGAGATGCAAGAGGGAAGAGATATGGGAACATACGTATATGTATAACTGATTCACTTTGTTACACAGCAGAAACTAACACACCATTGTAAAGCAAGTATACTCCAATAAAGATGTTAAAATAAATAAATAAATAAAAAAGGCTCAGCAGGACCCCAAACCTGGCAAAGTAGGACAAGCCGCCACACTGGCTGGACACAGCCTAAGGGAACGCAGCGGGCAGGGGGTCCTGAGGTCCGAGCCTCGGAGCCACCTGCCGCTTTGGAAACATAAAGTTCAAGGGCCAGGCTATCCCAATCGTCAGCCTTCTCAGGCCTGCAGGGGAACAGGGAGGATTCTGCAGACCCAGGCCCCACAGTCACACACAGGTACCCCCTGCATGCTTGCACACGGGCATGCTCAAGGGCACACGCACCCAACAGCTGCAGAGGCCTCTGCACACAGGTGTGCCCATCTACACCCCACGCAGTCACAGCACACTCACCCCAAAAGAGGCCTGCACCCCCAGGCACGCACCCAGCTCCCAGCCACCCGGCAAGCCCAGACCCCCAGTGAGAGAGGCCCCCAGCCCTGCCTGGAGCCCTCCTAGCCCATCTTCAAGGAGGCCTCAGTCCCAGCCTCACCGCAGGTCTCTGCTCCCACCTGGTGGCCATTTGAGGAACCAGAGGGGACTCAGCCAAAGACAGAAGGAAGCTGTGGGTGTGGGAGGCAGCGTGACTTGAGGGGGACCCACGCCCACCGCAGGGTTACAGGGGCTTAGGGGGATCACGGGACTCAAGTTCCTCCTACCAGGTTGGGTCCCAATCCCCGCACTTTTAGGCTCTTTGACCCAGGCCGTGTAGCAGACGCCGCAATCGAGGACAGTCACGGTCGAGAGAACTGGGCTTGCGGAGAGACCTGTGACAAACACCCCTCCCAGGGGCCCCTAAGGAACCAGAGCAGGCTCTCGGGGCCTTGGGCTGCAGTAACAGAAGCACAGCCTGCCTGGCAACGGAGGGGAGAGTGCAGCGTCGCCCTTCCAGGCTAATGAGAACCTACTGTATAGCACAGGGAACTCTACTCAATGCTCTGTGGTGACCTAAATGGGAAGGAAATCCAAAAAAGAGGGGATATATGTATATGTATAGCTGATTCACTTTGCTGTACAGCAGAACTACGCTCAAATAAAATTAATTTTTTAAAAAAGGTGCCTTTTGTTATGTTAATGAGGTGACTTTTGGAAAGCCAAATATATATGAGATGACCAAATATATATATATATATATATATAATATTTTTTTTTCCTTTCTAGATTACCAGTTTATTATAAAAAGATCTAACTCAGGAACAGCCATATGGAAGAGACGCACAGGGCAAGGTATGGGGAAAGGGGTGCAAAGCTTCCATGCTGTCCCACCTGGCACCTCCCTGGGTACACCAATCCAGAAGCTCTCCAAACTCCATTCTTTTCTTTTTTTTTTTTTTTAATAATTTTGAAGAACGTTTTTTTAAAATTATTTATTTATTTATTTATTTTAGTTGTGTTGGGTCTTCGTTTCTGTGCAAGGGCTTTCTCTAGTTGTGGCAAGCGGGGGCCACTCTTCATCGCGATGCGCGGGTCTCTCACCATCGCGGCCTCTCTTGTTGCGGAGCACAGGCTCCAGACGCACAGGCTCAGCAGTTGTGGCTCACGGGCCCACTTGCTCCGTGTCATGTGGGATCTTCCCAGACCAGGGCTCGAGCCCGCGTCCCCTGCATTGGCAGGCAGACTCTCAACCACTGCGCCACCAGGGAAGCCCCAAACTCCATTCTTTTAATTTCACTGAAGCTTCGTTATGTAGACAGGATTAACTGATTCAACCTCAAGCCCCTCTCCCCTTCAAGGGGGTGGGGGGGAGGGTGGAAGAGACTGAAAGTTCCAATCCTCTAATTCTGGTTGGTTCCCCTGGCAACCAGCCCCTTCCTTAGGGGCTTTCCAAAAGTCACCTCATTAACACAAACTCAGGTGTGGTTGAAAGGGTTTTGTTATGAATATCAAAAGACACTCCTATCTGGAAATTCCACGGGGTTTAGAAGTTTTGTGCCAGGAATGAGGGACAAAGACCAAATATATATTTTATTATACCTACTGCCTAATACTAAATCTTACTGCTAATAAGGTAAGTACAATTAAAACGATAGTGAAATACCATTTTCACCTATCAAATTGGCCACATGGAAAAGTCTGATATTACTCTGTGTTGGTGAGGATACTGGGGAACAGGCAATCTCATACACTGCTAGTGCAAGTATGAAGGGCAGCATCTGCTGAAATTTTCAATGCATATTTCCTTTAATCCAGCAAGTCCACTTTTGTGGGCAATTCAGAACCCTCTCTAGAATAAGGGTCCGCAAATTTTTTTTTTCCAAAAAGGGCGAAAATGTAAATATTTTAAGGTTTGGGCCACGTGGGAGATGGCCAAATATATATTTTTGGTCTGAATGACCAAATATGTATTTTTCTTCATAAATCACAATATTGCACCCAGCTCAATAAAAATCTCCAAATGCTTTGCACATCAGCTGGCTTTGACAAGTCTTCACCTCTCCCCCCACCCCCTTCCTCTCTCCCTAAATCATGCTCTGAGTGTTTCTTGAAGAAATAGAAAAATCTTGGCTCCTCCAGCACATTGCCTCTCCACTCTCCATATTTGTGGTTGCCTCACTGACCCAGGTTGGCCACACGTCCCTTGCCAGCCACCTTACAGCCTGGTGAGATCCTGGACCTCCCAGATGGGCCTCCTGGCCTAGGGATGACCAGTAATATTTCTCTCAAATGCTAGCATCTACTGATCTGTAGTTGGGGACTGCCTGGAGTGTTGTATTGAGAAGGATCCTGAGCTATGGCTGAACTAGCAAGAAAGTGTGTGGTGATTGACTAGCAGTGTCTGCCATGGGCGCAGGAATGGTTCGGAGTGGTGCCTGTGCCAAGTATTTGCCATTTCCAGCCTGGGGCTTCCCCTGCCACAGTGAGGCAAGAGGCTGGTCAGTCTTTTGCTGGGAGGCTCCCCTGACTGCTCCATCACAGGGCTGTCTTTCTACCCCTGCTCCCTTGCTACCTGGAGTTTTGCTGTCTAATACGGCAGCCACTAGCCACATGGGGCTATTTCAATTTAAATGAATTAAAATTAAATTAAAACCTCAGGGGCTTCCCTGGTGGCACAGTGGTTAAGAATCCGCCTGTCAATGCAGGGGACACGGGTTTAAGCCCTGGTCCGGGAAGATCCCACATGCCTCGGAGCAACTAAGCCCGTGCACTACAACTACTGAGCCTGCGCTCTAGAGCCGGTGAGCCACAACTACTGAAGCCCACGCACCACAACTACTGAAGCCCGCGTGCTACAGCCCGTGCTCTGCAACAAGAGAAGCTACCACAGTGAGAAGCCCTCACACCACAACGAAGAGCAGCCCCCGCTCGCCGCAACTAGAGAAAACCCGTGCACAGCAACGAAGACTCAACGCAGCCAAAAATAAATAAATAAATAATTTAAAAAACACACACGTAAGATGATTTTTTTTAAAAAAGATCTGTATGTAGAACACTGAGCACCTAAGGGCTCGATTATGGGCTGTTATCATTCAAACGGGACTGATACAGAACTTTTCAAAGCTTCTGCTTCTGAGGTTTACACGTGCTGCTATGCCTAAGCCGGAAACTGATCATCACCATCTTTACATCACTTTGTGAAGTCATAACAATGGTGTTATGCATCTAGGGTTTTACAGGCAGTCCCAATTTCACATATTTAACACATTCTCCTGCCAAGAACCAAATACTTTATTTCAAAAATAAAATTACACTTCAGAACATAATATGGTAACCAGAGCCGAACCTAAGCTCCCACAATAACAACCAGAAAACTGGACAAAGTATATGAAGTAACTGTTTTCAGACACAGAAGGGGCTAGAGTCCCTGAAAGAAGGGAAGCAAGCTAGGAGGACCCCAGGCTGCGTCAGCTCTTCGCCTGGAGGCACTTTCTGAAATGTGGTGCTGGGAGGGGGACCCAAGCAGACCATGGTGGTCCTGCCGAGGCAAAGGCACCAGGAGTTCACGGAAGACGAGGTGCCTGGAAACACCAGAAAAATAAATGAAATGAAGAGCTATATAGCTATTATAAGCCAGTGGTGATGACAACTTACTAGGATATACTCAATCCAAAAGAAGACTGGAGAAGAAAAAAGCAACAAGGAAACAAATAATACATACGAGATTTAAATCCAACTAAACTGGTAATTATTCAAGTGTAAATGGTCTAAATAGTCTAATTACAAGGCAGAGGTCAGAGAACAGACATACCATGCAAACACCAATATCAAGAAAGCTCGAGTGATTATAACAATATTAGACAAAGTAGACGTCAGAACAAATATATTATTACCAGGACAGACTTCTCATCATGATAAAAGTGGTAGATTCATCAAGATGACATAACAATCATAATGTGTGTGTACTGGGAATTCCCTGGCGGTAAGTGGTTAGGGGTCCATGCTTCCACTGCAGGGGGCACAGGTTCAATCTCTGGTCGGGGGACTAAGATCCCGCAAGCTGCATGGTACGACCAAAAAACAAAAAAATACCGTGTGTACCTATCACAGGAGATGCAACAATGCCTCTCCTAGGCACTTACCAAAGAGAAATGACAGCATTTGTTCACAACAAGACTTGATGAAAAATATCCATAGCAGCTTTACTCATAATTTCCCTGAACTGGAAACAACCCGATGTCCATGAAAAGTGAAGTGTGTTAATAAGTCCATACATTGGAATACTATTCAGCAATAAAAGAAACAAAAACCCCAACACAAGCAACATGATAATGAACCTCAAGGAAGAACATGGTGCTGAGGCAAAGGGGCCAGACCCAAAAGAGTGCATAGGATTTGATTCTATTGATAGGATGTTCTAGAAAAGGCAAATATAATCTATTGTGACTGGAAGCAGAAGCAGATCAGTGTTTGCCTGGGGCTGGGTGGGATGAGCTATTTAGAAACGGGCCCAGAGTGTACTTTTTAAAGTGATGGAAATGGTCCATATATGGATCGTGGTAACAGGTACGCGGGTGCACACTTTTGTCAAAACTCAAACTCTATACTTAAATTGGATGTATTTTATTGTGAGTGTTTTATACCTCAATAAAATTGCTTTTTAAAAGAACAAAAGCATACAGCATATTTATCAGTAAACAAAGAAAAATTAAGTAACAACTGGATCCTTAGACATGTGGTATCTCACGAGAAGGAAATCAGGCATATTCTGAAAGAGATAAGCTAAAAAGTTAACACTAGAAGAAAAGGGCCCAAATCAATGTTCCCAATAAGCTATCCTATTTCAAGTTCTCTTCCATCACCAATTCTGAACCCACTTCTTGGTTTAAAAGTAGAAGCCACAAAACAAACCTAATTTCAATCTTCTGAAATAGTCATAGATTATATGGTAAGCAAATGAATTCTGAAAGAGCAAACTTTGAAGACAATGAATTAAAAAATAAAATCAAAGCAGTGAAATATTTCCAGTAAGGAAAAAAAAAAAAGATTTCTTTGGAGAGTAAGTGCCTCTTACAAGGGAAGAAAGAATATGTGCTTCTTGAAGAAGCTGTCCTAGTTGCTCTCACTGTGTTCTACTGTTATAAACAGTCTCTTTGAGGGACTAAAGCAATTCTCTCTGCCCCCACCTCCATCCACACTTTGCTGGGATTTCTCTTGGAAACCACCAAATCACAAGAATCTTCTCTGTTCATCAGCGAGCAGAGTTGGGACAAAGCTCTGAACTCTAAGGCTGACCTAAAAGCATCACGCAGAACACAGAGCGGGTGTGACAATACTCTTCAGCAGACGGCCCACTGTGCAAAGCAAGCAAGTCATCTTAATTCCGAGATGCATGAACACAGTCATCGCCCTACACCCTCAGGCTCTTGCCTGAGCCTTTCTTTCACCTTCTGACCCCAGCTGAACCCAAGCACATGGTACCCTGCAAGCCCCTGTGCCTCCCACCCGCTTTTGTACCACAGCACAATTCACTGCAAATCTATCCTCCCATCTTCAGATGACTTCTCACCACCTCCACTGCTGGCCGCTGGTCCCAAAGCCGGGATCATCTCTTGCTGAGCGCTGCAGCATCTCCTGCTTCTTGCTTCCACAGCACCGAGACGATGCTGCATGAGCACTTGAGTCAGGGTGTGCCGCCCCAGTGCTCAAACTTTCCTGTGCCCCATCCCAGGACCAGTAAAAGTGGAGATCCTCGTGATTGCCTAAAAAGCCTCGCCAACCACCCCCCACCTGTCTCGCGGTCCCTCGCACTCAGCCCCTTGGCTGCAGCCACCTTGCTCTTCCTCCACCACGTGGTTCCAGTCTTAGGGTCTCTGCCCTGCTGAGCCCTCTGCCTGGACCCACTTCCCCCCAGTACACAGGGGCTCAGCCCTCACACCTCCCCAGGACGCTGTTCAACCGTCCCTTTATAAGTGGTGCCTTCTCCAAACACCCTTTTGAAACTGCCGCACATACCGGCAAGCCCTGCCCCCCTCTGGCCTCTACAATTCTCCACAACATTTACTACTGTGCGGACAGTGTGTATTCGTTGGTCTGTCTCCCGCCCCCCCCCCAACCCCCCGGTAGAATGTTAGCTCCAGGGACTTCCCTGGTGGTCCAGTGGCTAAGTGCAGGGGGGCCCGGGTTCGATCCCTGGTCAGGGCACTAGATCCCACATGCCACAACTAAGAGTTCGCATGCTGCAACTAAAAGATCCCACGTGCCACAACTAAGACCCAGCGCAGCCAAATAAATAATTAAATAAGTATATTAAACAAAGAATGTCAGCTCCATAGGGGCACCCATAGCAGTACTACTCACGGATGCATGGTACACAGTGAAAGTCACTGAACGAAGGACGGAATTTTTAGTAGATTTCAAACAAAGCCCGAGAACCACCTCATAGCATATCTCTACATTTCCTGGTCTTGACTTTGACTAGAAGTAGGAATACTAAAATAAATCAAAAATAATGTATAAAACCCTCAGAAAAGGTATCTCCCAAAGAGCTAAAACCAGGGGATATTAATGACAGTGCACTGCCACCTGGAATTTCAGGCGTTTGGGGCTCCTAAAGTCCTAAACCCGCCCAATCATCCCTCTACTGTCAGTTCAAAAAGCTGACGGTCAACTTTTCCAGTAGAGGTGATGTTTCCTGGGTCCTTAGAACTCTCTAGGAATATATATTAAGACCCCAGCTTTGCTAATATTGCTAGAGCATGTAGCATTTTCCCTTAATTATGTGGACCCAGGCAACGAGACAGCTACAAAGTTGAGTCAGTTGCAGATGTTGGCTGATTGGCTAGACTTTCCTTTTGGCTAAGAGTGGTTTCCCCACACTTGCCGTGGGATCTAAACTCATGGCTCTGAAACATCACCAGTAGCCCCTTCCAAGAATTTCGGAGACTTCTGGGCAGTAGTAAACACTCCTTACAGCTGTCTGATACTGGCATGCCAGAGGTCTGTGGGTTTCACATCCATCCTTTTGCAGAGTGAGCTGGTGGCAGGTGGAAAGTCCTCTGTGGCCTGACGCTGTTCTAGTCTCCCCTATGTGCTGTTTTGTTTAATAAGACATTTCCAGTGGAGCACTTAATATATATTAGATTCTCAATGTCTCATTCAACAAAGCACATAAAGCAGAGACCTGTGCACTGCCCCCAAATTCTGGATTTTAGTATCATGATATATTAACTAGGAATTGTATAGTTTATATGCTTTTTTAAAAAACAAACTCCAGCACTACTTACAATAGCCAAGACATGGAAGCAGCCTAAATGTCCGTCCACAGATGAATGGATAAAGATGATGTGGTATATATCAATATATACACAATGGTATATTATGCAGCCATAAAAAAGAATGAAATAATGCCATTTGCAGCAACATGGACGGACCTAGAGATGATCATACTAAGTGAAGTGAGTCAGACAGAGAAAGACAAATATTACATGGTATCACTTATACATGGAATCTAAAAAAATGATACAAATGAACTGATTTACAAAACAGAAATAGACTCACAGACATAGAAAACAAACTTATGGCTACCGAAGGAGAAACGTGGGGAGGGATAAATTAGGAGTTTGGGATTAACAGATACACACCATTATATATAAAATAGATAAACACAAGGACCTACTGTATGGCACAGGGAACTACATTCAGTATCTTGTAATAACCTATAATGGAAAAGAATCTGAAAAACAATATATATATGTATAGCTGAATCACTTTGCTGTACACCTGAAACTAACACAACATTCTATCAACTATACTTCAATTAAAAAAAACCCCAGGGCTTCCCTGGTGGCGCAGTGGTTGAGAATCTGCCTGCCAATGCAGGGGACACGGGTTCGAGCCCTGGTCTGGGAAGATCCCACATGCCGCGGAGCAACTAGGCCCGTGAGCCACAACTACTGAGCCTGCGCGTCTGGAGCCTGTGCTCCGCAACAAGAGAGGCCGCGAGAGTGAGAGGCCGGCGCACCGCGATGAAGAGTGGCCCCCGCTTGCCGCAACTGGAGAAAAGCCCTCGCGTAGAAACAAAGACCCAACACAGCCAAAAATAAATATAAATAAATAAATTTAAAGAAAAAAATAAAATAAAAAAAAAAACCCCGAGGCGTGCTCATTTCCCCACTAACTTTTCCTGGTGACAGACGGAAAATAGCAGTTGTGAAGTGCCTACCTCCTATTCAGGCTCTGCTTTTTGGGGGATGGGCAAACTTGGTCACATTATTTTAACTAGCATAGAAAATACTAGTGCTGTGTTTAGTACACAGGTGGCCATCACTGTCTTAAACCAACAGTAATTCCCATCAACCACGGGCTCAGAAGAGCTCAGGGAAAATTAAATAGCAACCACCTACAAGATCAGAGAGAGAGTTGCCAGCCTGCAGATCAGGGGTCTGGTGGTCACATGCCAGGGTTCCTATAGTTCTAGTGATTAGCAGATGTTAAAGGATTGTGCCATTCCAGCAGAAGTGTAGCTCTTCTGAATTTTTCTGGGAAGAGATAATCATGGCTGATCTTAGAACCTGAATGATGTCTTGTAAGAGGAAAACCGGCCCAAATAAACTGGTTTAAAATAAACGAACAAAAAAGACAACGAAATTTCTCATAGGACTGGTTTAAGCCTTTTTACTCTCTTTGAAAGCTGCCACAATTTTCTCAGATGTCCCCAGTTTTCAGAGCCGCAGAGGCTGCGTGGCAGGGCAGGTGGCGTCTCCAACCCGGGGCGCCAATACCCAGGCTTGTGGGAGCCAACACAGATAAGGAGTCAGCCCAAAGGACTGCCTACCAGTGGGGTTTGGACTCACAGCCTTTCCCTCTTCTTCAGTGTCTTTCCTCTCTAGGCGGCATTTCTGTCTAGAGATGCAAGTTGAAAGTGCAGAATCTGTGTCCATCATTTCTGTGGGTTCCTCACCACCCGTTGCCTGTGGCTGCCTGGCCTCTTCAATTGAAAATCCAATCAGCTGTGCTTAGCCAAGTGTTTACCTCTGCTGTTTGAAAGTTTAAATGGATCTTTAACTCTTTCCCTCACTAGAAGTCTCCACAAAGCCATGGATAATTGATGCAGGGTTGAATGGGGCCTCAGGTTTTCTTCCCTTTTGGGGCTGGTGGCTCTCAGCTGGAGGAAGTTTTACACGTCAGACAGGGTGGGACGGCGGCCATCTGTGACTGTCAATCAGGGAGGCTGTTTGTCTGGGGAAGGCCCTGCACAGGGACACAAACAAACTCTTCCAAACAAAGGTGGAAACAAAAGAGAAAACAAAGCCTGAAGGGGGGTTCCCAGGTTAAGATTTCCCTCTCTACGACCACAAGCAAAAGGGCTCGATGTTCTATCATTTAACTCTGCTCTTCAAGTCAGAAGTTGCACAGAGGTTAAGTATTTGCAGATTTTAGCCACCTACCATGTTTTGAAGCACAAAGCACTTCGAGCAATAATTTTATAATCATACAATAGGCTGGTAACTTTGTTCCTTGAAACTGACAAAAAAGTAAACCTAAAATGTTTTCCTCTGTGTCGCTTATTTTTTTTTCAGTACTTCTGTGGTCCTGTATTTTGCATATAATTACCAAATTAAAAAAAGAGGTCTCTAGGTCATGTCTGTGTCCATCTTTCTTTCTACAGGCCTGCTTAGAAAATCCTTTTAAAAAGAACTTTGGGGCTTCCCTGGTGGCGCAGTGGTTGAGACTCTGCCTGCCAATGCAGGGGACACAGGTTCGAGCCCTGGTCTGGGAAGATCCCGCATGCCGCGGAGCAACTAGGCCCGTGAGCCACAACTACTGAGCCTGCGCGTCTGGAGCCCGTGCTCCGCAACGAAAGGCCACGATAGTGAGGCCCACGCACCGCGATGAAGAGTGGCTCCCACTTGCCGCGGCTAGAGGAAGCCCTCGCACAGAAACGAAGACCCAACACAGCCAAAAATAAATAAATAAATAAATAAATAAATAATAATTTAAAAAAAAAGAACTTTGTAAGATAGCAATTTGTCTTTCCAATGTATCCTTTTTATAATGAAACATACATTTTTTTTTCAAAGTCCATGGCAAGTATATTTCTTATGCCTTAGCCCCAAACGCCAAATATAATTTATGCATTCTTTCAACCCGAATGTTCTTTGAAAGCATGCTAAATATGTTTGAGACCAACGTTAATAAATATTTAAGAAATTAAAGTGAAAAGTAAAAATCGAAAAGAAAAGGCACCAGACTGGAAAGAAAGGAGTACATTTGTTTTTATTCAGAGACAGGATCTTACATGTAGAAAATCCTGAAGAACTCACACACATACACACATACACAAATCTACTAGAACTAATAAATTAGTTCAGCAAGATTGTAGGATACAAGATCACCATACAAAATCCAATTCTATTTCCATGTACTAGCAATGAACAACCAAAAATGAAATTAAAGAAACAATTTCATCCATAATAGCATCAAAAACATTAAAATATTTGTGAATAAATTTAAGAAGACACATAAGACTGAAAACTACAAAGCACTGCTGAGAGAAATTAGGGACGACGTAAACAACTGTAGAGACATTTCATTCATGGATTGGAAGACTTAATGTTGTTAAAATGACAGTTGTCTCCAAATCTATACATTCAACAAAATCCCTACCAAAATCTGAGTAGGCTTTTTTTTGAGGGGGGGCAGAAATTGAAAAACTGATGCTAAAATTCATATGGAAATGCAAAGGATCCAGAAGAGCCAAAAACAAGTTTGAAAAAAAAAAAAGAAAGAAAAGAATAAAGTGAGAAGATTTTTATTTCCTGATTTCAAAACTTACTATAAAGCTACAGTAATCAAGACACTGTGGGACCAGCATAAGGACAGACATATACATCAACAGAACAAAACTAAGAGTCCAGAAATAAGTCCTTAAGTTTATGGTCAATCAATTTTCAACAAAGGTGCCAAGACAATCCAACGGGGGAAGAAAACGTTTTTATCTTCAAACAAAAAAACAAACATTTTTCAGACAACTAGATAGCCACATGCAAAAAAAGATGAATTTAGACCCTTACCTCACGTTATACATGACAACTCAAAAATCAAACAAAGACCTAAGAGCTAAAATGCTAAAACACTTCTAGAAGAAAAAGAGAAAAAAATCTTTGGGGAATTCAGTTAGGCAAAAAGTTCTTAGATAAGACACTAAAATTCATTCCAAAAAGTTGTAAACTGGACTTCAAAATTAAAACCTTCTGTACTTCAAAAGTTACTATGAAGAAAATGAAAAAGAAGCCACTGACTGGGAGGAAGTATTTGTGAATTATACACATGATAAATAACATAAATAAAGACAATCAATTTTTTAAATGGGCATAAGATTTAAATAGATATTTCACCAAAGAAGATATAAGAATGGCTAATCACCACAAACATGTCCAATATCACTAACTGTTAGGGAAATGCAAATCAAGACCCCAATGAAGCACCACTTCACACCCACTAGGAAGGCTAGAATCAAAGACAACAGCAAGTGTTGATGAGGCTATGGCAAACCCGGAACTCTCATAAAATGATGGTGAGAATGTAAATGTAGTATAATTTAGAAAGCAACTAGTGATTCCTTAGAAAGTTAAACATGAATTCACCATACAGCCCAGCAATTCCACTCCTAGTTACATACCCAGGAGAAATGAAAACATACATCCACACTTGTACGTGAATGTGAACACAGCAGCATCGTTTGTAATAGACCAAAAGTGGGAATAATTCAAATGTCCATCAACTGGCGAAGGGATAAACAAAATGTGGTCTATCCACGTAATGGAATATTATTCAGCAACAAAAGGGAACGAGAGACCAGAACACACAACGTGGATCAACCTCCAAAACCTGGTGTTAAATGAAAGAAGCCATGTGCAAAAGACAAACAGTCTACAACCTGTAAGATTCCACTCATATGAAATGTTCAGAAAAGGAAAATTACTATAGAGACAGAAAGCAGATTATTGGTTGCCTGGGGATGGGAGCAGGAAGTGACTACAAGTGGGCACAGGGGGTCTCTTTGACACATGGAAATGTTTTAAAATTAGACTGTGGTGCTGGCTGCACAACTCAGAGTTTACTAAAACTCATCAAATTTACACTCATAGTGAGTGAATTTTATAACATGTAATAGCATGCCTCGATAAAGCTGTTTTTCAAAGAGTAAAAGTTGCAAAATTTTGTTTTGACCAAAACCATGTTTCAAAGACACCAATTCTCACACGAATTCAAAAAGATCAATATTCAGACTCTGGATTAAGCTCTGAAGTCAGTGTGAGAAAATGAAATGTCTTCCATGGCAATAATGATGTGACGTCATAGTACTTTAACCATGATGTTCTTTATATATGAGAGTAACATTTGCATACTTTATGAATTAAGCATCTATTTTGGAGTCTCCTTATAATCGGAAACATCCTTCTCTAACAGGAGAGGGTATGCAGTCAGAGAAGTGAGTAGATTGTCAACAGACAGATGGAATTTATCAAATGTTATGTGCCCCACTTGCATATGATGAAATTATTTCAGTATATCACAGAAGAAAATGGTAGCAAAACATCTTAACCATACAAATTGATTTTAACCGACAAATTGATTTTACTGTCTATTTGATAACCAGTATCCCTTTAAAACCATTCTTTCAATGAGCCAAACCCAGGACACTTGTCAATCTCTAAATGAGTAAGTTTTACTGACAGCAAATTAGGAATCCACTTCATTGATGTCCGTTAAGACGTATGGTTTCTATGTAAGGATGAGGAAGATAAAGGCAGCTGTCATTTACTTAACCTTTTTTATTCTGGAAACCGGCAATTAAAAACAAAGAAGTTAAGCATTGATCCTGCTCTATTAGTCTTCTATTGCTGTGTAACAAACATCCACAAACTCAGTGACTTAAAAACACCGCTAATAAATACCTCCCAGTTCTGGAGGTCAGAAGTCCTGGCTGGCTCTGCTGGGTTTTCTGCCTAGGGGCTCACAAAGCCAGAATCAAGGTGCTGGCAACCTGGGTTCTTATCTAGAGGCTCCAGGGAGGAATCTGCTCCCAAACTCATTCATGCTGTTGGCAGAATGCAGTTCCGAGGGCTGTAGGACTGAGGTCCCCGTTCCCTTGCTGCCTGCCAAGGAGGAGGGGTCACCCTCAGCTCCTCGACACACTCACAATCCTTCTCATGGGGCCCCCTCCACCTGCAAAGTTGCCAAGGGTGCGTCCCACCTTTCTCCTGCTTCAATCTCTCTGACTTCTGCTGCCGGCCTGAGGACATTCTCTGCTTTTAAAGGGCTGGTGTGAGCAAATTCAACCCACCCAGAACACAACCTTAATTATATCTGCAAAATCTCTTTCAGCGGGTTACCCCTGGGAGTAACCCCTGGAGGCTTTTAAAAGTCACGGGAGACGTCGCAGAAATCTGCCAACCGCACCTGACTGTCTTTACAGGCAAATATATAGCGCAAGTGGATGAGTAAAAAGCAGTCAACGTGGAAGGAATGGCATGATTAGCAAACTCACCGCTTCCTAACTTCCTAATAAAATAATCGATTTATGCAGAGATCGTCAGTGAAAATGAAACGAATGGCAGATGACAGCTGAATGAGGAGCCGGAGAGCTGAGCGCACCTGAGCCCACTTTAGAGAAGTGACGGACGGCAGAGCGGCCCCTACGTGTCATGTGCCTCTTGCTACAAAGTCCGAACCTAACACGCTAATCCAGCTGTTGGAGCTGGCTTTCAGCTCATAGGAAATTTAGGAAGCAGAAGTGCAATTTAAATGACACCACGAAAAAGCAAACAGAGAAATCCAGAATGTGGAACACTCTACAGCCGGCCCAGTTTCTTCAATACGTCAATTACCTGGGGGTGGGGGTGGGGGTGGGGTGGGGGGCTGTTCTGGATTAATGGGATGTTATTACCAATTACAATACAAGAACAATATTTGGATCCTGATTCAAAAAACACAAGAGTAAAAGGACATTTTAAAGTTAATCAGAAAAACCTGAATATGGACTCAGTATTAAAGTAAGAATCATCATTTTCATTGGTTGGCATAAAGGTCTTAAGGTTGTATGAGAAAACATTCAGATTTTTTAGAGACGCACATAGGGCTGAAATGCTACGAGGGGTTTGCTAATTGCTTTAAAATATTCCGGCAACCACAAGAAGAGGGGATGGACAAAGCAGGTACACAAAATGTTGAAACATACCGAATCTGGCTGATGTATATGCATGGGGGCTCATTGTTCTGGTCCACTTTTACCCCGGACTAAACATTTTTATAATAAACGATTTCATTTAAGAGATTTCATTCATTGAGCATCTGCTGAGAATCAATCACTGTGCTCAGGGCTTCGCATCCACTTCCTGCTGGATCCTCACTACGGCCTTATGAAGCAGGTACCATTTGTATCCCCACTTTTATAGCTAAGAATATGAAACAACGACCAGTGTGGGGTGTAGCCGACAGGCCTGCCAATTGCCCGCCACCCCAGCGAAGCCTCAGAGGCCAAGGAAATGAAAGATTTCTACATTTTTTGGTTTCACAAAGCAGTCTGACAAGTCGCCTGCAGCCCGCGTTGGAGGGCGATCCCCCAAACCATGCGCCAACCGCAGCACAGGGGATGCTGGAAGGTTCGGAAGGAGACAAAAGGCGGAGACAGGTAGAGGGTGAAAGAGAAACAGAGGGACCACAGAAAAGCAACAAGGTGGAAACACACGGAGACAGTCACGGAAAGGGGTGGAGGGAAGAGATGGGGAGACAGTGGGGAAGAGGGATGTGCTTGAAGGGGGATGTCACAGACCTAGAGTCAGACAAAGCTACTGCAACCTTGGTCCACCTTCCACTCTGCCCCACCCCTCACACCAACCAGAAAACGGGAACGCCTCGGAGCAAAGGAGGGACCAGACACGTTCAGTATAGAGCTCTGTCCACGTGTAGTTACAGATCCGTGTCAGGCACGGTTACCTTGTCCTCTCTCCCCATCCCCCAGCCCCCATCCCGTGACCTTCTCCCCAGACAGTTCACCAGCTCCAAGCTCAGAGTCAGGAGGAAGGGAAGGAGGAGTTATTTATTTATCTAAACCATGTTTCAGTTTTTTAACGGCCTAACTGAGATAAAAGTCACAGACCCTCAGTGCCCAGCAAAGCTGTTCTCAGCGGGGAAAGTCTGTGAGGCTGAAGTTAATAGCACGAGGGCCACGTTAATGCCACTAGGGGGTTCAGATCAGAGGCTCCTGGAGGCGGCTTCAGGTGACGGTTTAATCACAACGGAAAAAACGGGTCTGGGGTTTGCAACGTGTGACTGGGGGGGTGGGGGGAGTGGGGATGGCAGAAAGGGGTTACAGGAGGGAGCGTGGGGAGCAGAAAACACAAAGGAAGACAGAATCCTCAAACAGAATCCTCAATGCCTTTCAGAGACTGGAACTAGACCTGCAGAGGAGGGCAGCCCTGTCACACCGACCCCCCACCCCGCCCCGGGCATGTTAATAACACGGAACCACTTGCTCAAATTACACGTTAAAAAACACCTTCTTGGCCTTCCCTGGTGGCGCAGTGGTTACGAATCCGCCTGCCAACGCAGGGGACACGGGTTCGAGCCCTGGTCCCGGAAGATCCCACATGCCGCGGAGCAACTAAGCCCGTGCGCCACAACTACTGAGCCCGCGTGCCACAACTACTGAAGCCCGCGCACCCTAGAGCCCGTGCTCCACAATAAGAGAAGCCACCACAATGAGAGGCCTGCGCACTGTAACAAAGAGTAGCCCCCGCTCACCGCAACTAGAGGAAGCCAGTGCGCAGCAATGAAGACCCAACACAGCCAAAAATAAAATAAAATAAAAAATAAAATAAATTAAATTTAAAAAAAAACTGTAAATGACGCCTGCCCTCAAAAAATGCCCTGGGGTAGGGCATAGGCAAGGAAATTCAACACATGACAAATTTTTCAAGAACTCAATATGAAGAGGGAAGGTGTAGTCACTCTTTAAAAAAAAAAGGAAAAGAAAAAAAAGGACATGCCTAAAGTTCACTATAAGGAATTCTTAGCCATATGCAAATCCAACGTCCAAAAAGGTTTCAGCTCACACCAGTCAAATGACCATCAGCAAAAAGTCTACAAACTATAAATGCTGAAGGGCTTTTAGAGAACTGTGTACCTTCTAGCTGCTGGTGGGATGTAAAGTGGTAACAGCACTAACACAAACTGAATGGAGCTGCTTGAAAAGGTAAAAATTCAGCTACCATATGATGCGGCAGGGCACCTTTTGGGCCTATAACCTAAGGCCACCAGAATCGGAAAGACAGAGGCAGGCAAATGTGCACTGCAGCAATATTGAAATAGCCAAGATATGGAAGCAAAAAAAAGGTCCATAAACAGATGAATGGACAAAGAAGAAGTGGTATATAGACAGAATGGAATATAAGTCACGAAAAAAAGTAAAAGAATGGCATATGCAGCACCACACATGAGCCTAGAGATAATCACACAACGTGAAGTAAATCAGAACGCGAAAGACAAATGCCTTTTGATATCACTTATGTTATCTGAAAATTCATAAAAATGAACATATTTCCACAGAGAAAGGCAATCTCAGATTGAGAAGACAAACTTATGGTTAAGCCAAAGAAAAGGTGTGAGGAATGGATAAATTAGGATATTGGGGTTAACACACATATACTAATACATATAAAATATATAATCCCCAAAGACCTATGGAATACCAAGAGTGGTCTACTCAACACTCTGTAATAACCTACATGGAAAAGAACCCAAAGATCAATAGATATATGTATATGTGTAAATGAACAAGATTCTGTACACCTAGAAAAAAAGACATTTTTCAATCAAGTTTGCTCTGATAAAAACTACAACTTAAAGACACAGACAAGAATTAAGGAGGCTAAAACTTATGGGGGTTTGTCCTGGCACATTCCACTCTAATCTGCAACCTAAAAGCACAACTTGCAGCAAGGTTCTGTTTCCCTAGCAAGCAGAGTTGGCAACGTAGAAGTCTTCCCACCCTAAGGCCGTTTCCTCAAACAGCAGCTCAAATCTACTGCTAATGGTCACTAATATTCACAAGGACTGCAGGGCTGTAAATGACTCATGCCCTCAAAAAATATCCTGGGGCAGGGAATGGCCAAAAAATCCAAACGCGGCAAAGTTTTCAAGAAGGCAATTAGAAGTTGTAAGTTTAGCTCAATCTTAAAAAAAAATGAAAAGGACATTGATAAACGCAAAACATCAGGAATTGTCAGACGCATGGAAACCCAATCTACACAAAGGTATCACCTCACACCAGTCAGAATGACCATCAGCAAAAAGTCAACAAACAATAGATGTTGAAGAAGTTGTGGAGAACAGCATAACCTCTCGGTCTAAGTGGGATGTAAACTGGTAACAGCCAATAATAGGAACAGAATGGCAGTGTGTTTAAAGGTAAAAAGTGAGTCACCATATGATCTGGAAGGCCCACTATTGGGCCTGTCACCTGTGAAAGCCAGAATCCAAAAGACACGGGATGGAAAATCGTGTATTGCAGCAGTATTTACAATAGGCAAGACATGGAAGCAAACAAAATGCCCATCAACAGATAAATGGACAAAGAAGAAGTGGTATACGTACCGAATGGAATAGTAGCCTCGGGAAAAAAATGAACAATGCCGTTTACAGGACTACAGATGAGCCTAGAAATAATCATATTAGGTTAAGTCAGTCAAAAGGGAATGACAAATATCCTATGATATCATTTATACATGTTATCCTAAGATTGCTACCAATGAACATATTTCCACAGAAAAAGACACTCACAGACTTATAAAACAAACTAATGGTTAACCAAAATGAAAGGTGGGAGGATGGATAATTTAGGACTAAGGGGCTAACATACATAGATTAATGTATGTTAAATGTATATAAACATATAACATATAAACTATATGAATTATATAATCACTAATACATAGAAAATATATAATGACAAAACACCTACCAAATACCAAGGGAGGTCTACTCAACATTCTGTAATAACATACATGGTAACAGGATCCGAAGATGAACAGACATATGCATGAATCATTGAGCAGATTCTGTACAGCCAAACAATCACAACACTCTAATCAAATTTACTCCGATAAGAAATAGAAATTAAATTTAAAAAACAAACATAAGTAAGGAGACATAAACTTCTGGGGGCTTGTCCCAGCACATTCCACTCTAATTTACAACCTTGGAACGCTACCTCCAGGAAGACTCTGTTGCCCTAGTAACAAGAGTTGAGAACGAAATAATGCTGCCACCTTGTGGCTCTTTCCCACAACAGCAGCTTTAAACCCAGTGCTAATGGTAGCTTAATAGTCACAAGGACTGCTGGGCTGTAAATGACGCCTGCCCTCAAAAAATGCCCTGGGGTAGGGAATAGGCAAGGAAATTCAACACATGACAAATTTTTCAAGACGTCAATATGAAGAGGGAAGTTGTAGTCACTCTTTAAAAAAAAGGAAAAGAAAAAAAAGGACATGCCTAAAGCTCAGTATAAGGAATTATTAGCCACATGCAAATTCAACGTCAAAAAGGTTTCAGCTCACACCAGTCAAATGACCATCAGCAAACACTGCAGGATTCCACTCCCTGTGCTTTGTGGCTGCTTCCCAATAGCTATCTAGTTTACATTTGGTAGTGTATATATGTCCATGCCACTCTCTGACTTCATCCCAGATTACCCTTCCCCCTCCCTGTGTCCTCAAGTCCATTCTCTATGGCTGAGTCTTTATTCCTGTCCTGCCCCTAGGTTCTTCATAACCATTTATTTCTTTTTTTTTAGATTCCATATATATGTGTTAGCATACGGTATTTGTTTTTCTCTTTCTGACTTACTTCACTCTGTATGACAGTCTCTAGGTCAATCCACCTCACTACAAATAACTCAATTTCATTTCTTTTTATGGCTGAGTAATAGTCCATTGTATATATGTGCCACAGCTTTATCCATTCATCTGTCGATCCTGCCAACACTTTTACTTTACTCAACTGAGACCAATGTCAGACTTGTAAGGTAATAAATTTACGATGTTTTGAGTCACTCAATTTGCGGTAATTCGTATGAAAGCAATAAAAAACAAATACAGAGGTCCTACAAGAGCCAGGCTATATATTTATATTTAAGTATTTCTAAAATGAATTTAACCCTGTGATTCACAGCAGCAGCAGCTTCCAAGGGATCCCACCACACACCTGAGGCGAAAGCAGCCTAATAAAGAAGCAGTGACAGCAGCAGGTCACTGCCCCACACTTGGGGTAGAGGGGGATTTGATCTACTGTAGCAGCAGCGTAGCCTGAATGGGAATGCATCCTCCTGTGGCACTAGTCCCATCAGCATTAGTCTAATCTGCTAGCATCTGCTGTGCCAACAGGCCCAACGTATACAAACCCTCCAACTCAGTAGCATTAAGTGAGCCAGGCTCAGTGTTTCCTGAAACTCATATCCAATGGCACTGGAAAGCCCAGATATCACCTACTGTTATGAAAACATAAAAAACAATAACAGAAGACTGGCAACTTCAGAAAGAAAAGGGGAACAATGGAATGGGTGAAAACAAGTGGGATAAATATAAGAGACTATCATTAGCCTCATGAGTTTCTTAAATTCCCTATGATGGTCAAAGCAAAAATTATGACACCATCTGATGTGGTTCTCAATGTATATAAAGGAAATACTACAGAAAATCATACTTTAAAACTGGGGACTATTAAGAGACCTAAATGGAAGTAAAATTTTGAAACTTCACTTGAAGTAATAAAAGACAGATTCCAGTAGGCTATGATAAGTTACATATGTATAGTGTAATGCCAAAAGCAACCACTAAGAAAACTATACAAACAGTATACACAAATGATTATAAATAAATTAGATTAAAATGGACTTACCAAAAAATGTTTAAGTAACCCACAAGAAGGCAAAATAAGAGAAACACAGGATTGAGAAACTAAGGTAAAAGACAAAACAAAAAATAAAATGGTAGACCTAATCTTTAACATAGCAATAATTACATTAACTGTAAACGATCTAAATAACCAAGTCAAAGACAGAGATTGGAAGAGTAGATGAAAAAATCACAAGCATGATCCAACTCTATACTGTCTATAAGAAGCTTACTTTAAACATCATGATATAGGTAGTTCAAAGTAAAAGGATGAAAAAGGTATATCATGTGAACATTCATCAGAAAAAGCAGGAATGGCTATATTAATATCAGATAAAGTAGATTTCAGAGCAAAGGAAATTATTAGGGGCAAAGAGGGTCATTACATAAAGATAACAGGAATAATCCACCTAGATGACCTAGTGATACTAAATGTGTGTGCACCAAACAACAGAACTTCAAAACACATGAAGCAAACACTGAAAAAGGTAAAAGGAGAGAATTTCAAATCCACAATTATTATTTGAGACTTCAACACAGCAATTTATAGAACTCCCAGAGACAAAAATCAGCAAGGGTATGGAAGAACTGAAAACATCATCAATCAACAGGATATAACTGACATTTAAAGAACACACTCAATAAAAGCAGAATACATATTCAAGTGTCCATGGAACATTCACTCATATACCATACACTGGGTGCTAAAAAAAAACATTAGCAGATTTAAAAGAATTAAAATCATAGAGAGTATATTCTCTAGCCATAATGGAACCAGACTAGAAATCAATAACAGAAAGACAACAGGAAAATCTTCAATCACATGAAAACTAAACATCACAATTCCAAATAACTCATGGGTAAAAAGTCAAGGAAAAATTTTTAAATGCATAGAATAAAAGAAAATGGAGATATAACAGATCAACATTTGTGGAATGAAGTGAAAGCAATGCTGAAAGGGAAGTCTATAGCACTAAATTGGGAAAGAAAATATTTCAAAGAAATAGTCTAATTTTCTATATTAAAATAGTAAAAACGGAAGAGGAAAAAACACTAAACAAGCAGAAAGAAGGAAATAATAAAGATGAAACAAAAATCCATGAAACTGAAAACAGGAAAATGGGGGGCGGGGAGGAAATCAATGAAACAAAAGGCTGGTTCTTCAAAATAAACAATCTCATCAAGAAAGATGTAGCAAGACTGATCAAGATAAAAAGAGAGATGGCACAAATCACAGATATCAGAAATGCAACCAAGGATACCATGACATATCCTGCAGGTTAATAAGGGACAAGTTATTATGAACAAGTCTACACTATAAATTCAAAAATGTGGATGAAATGGACCAATGCGTCTACACCCAGAACTACCAAAACTCAGCCAAGATGAAAGAGACAATCTCAATTTTCCTGTAACTATGAGAAACACTGATTTTTCATTTAAAAACTCCCAAAAGAAATATTCAGGCTTAGATGTTTCACTTTTACCCAAGACTTAAAGAATTAACACCAATTTTACATGACTTGATAAGAAACAGAAGTAGAGGGAACAGTTCCTAATTAATTTTATGAAGCCAGTATTACCTTGATACCAAAACCAGACTGGGATAGTATAGAAAGAAGAAAACTACAGGCCAGTATTTTTTATGAAATTGGCTGTAAAAATCTTCAGCCAAATATTAGCAAATTAACTCCAGAAATATATAAAAAGAATAATATACCATGACCAAGTGGTATTCATTCCAGTTATGCAAAGTTGGTTAAATATTTGAAAATCAAACAATGTAATCTACCATATCCAATAGATTAAGGGGGAAAAGTCATGTGATCCTAATCATTAATGCAGAGAAAGCATTTGACAAAATCCAATCCCATTCATGATTTAAAAAAAAAGAAGAAAAGAAACTCCAAGCAAACTAGGAATAGAAAAGGAACATACAGAAACTCATAAAGATGATCTACAAACAACCTATACCGACATTATATTTAACTGTGAAAGACTGAACGCTTTCTCTGTAAGATCAGAAACAAGGCACCGATATCTGCTCTCACCACTTTTATTAAATATATTACTGGAGGTTCTAGTAAGAAAATAAAGCAAAAATAAATAAATAGATACATTTAAAAGTTAAATTTTTAAAAAGTTTATTTAAAAGATGAAAGAACTATTCCTACTATGTTGAATAGGAAGGAATATATCCTCCTGAATGTTGAATAGTAATATATCCTATTATATTGAATAAGGAAAACTAAAACTGTCTGTATCTGAAGATGAGATGATAATCTAAATGGAGAAAATACCAAGGAATCCACATAAAGCTTGAGAAATAATATTAGTTTGTAAATGTTTTAGAGTACAAGATCCACACAATTTTATCAAATTATATATTAATAACAAATGTGTAGAAGCTTAAATAAAAATATGTGATGCCATTTACAACTGACCTAAATAAATACTTAAATAGAAGCCCAATAAGACATTTATAGGACCTCTATACTGAAAATTACAAAATGCTGATGAAGAAAATTTTAAAAGTCCCAAACAAAGAGGGAGACATACCTTGTTCATGGATTAGAAAACACAACATAATAAAGCTGTCAATTCTCCCCAAGTTAAGAGGCTTAACACAATTACTCTTAAAATGCCCTCAAGGTTTTTGTGGATATAGACAAGCTTATTCTAAGATTTATATGGTAGGAAGAGGCTGAAGAACAGCTAAAACAATTTGTAAAGGAAGATTAAAATGGGAGGAATTAATCTACCCAATTTCAAGATTTCGCAGTAGTGATGGAGGGTAGATACATAGATCAATGGAATGGAACAGAGAACCCAGCAATAGACTGACACAAATACATTTAACTTGGTTTTGACAGCAGTGCAAAAGCTATCAAGGAAGAATAGACTTTTCAAAAAATGGTACTGAAACAGTTGGACATCCCTCGACAAAAACAAACAAACAAACAATGAACCTTAACCTAAACCTTACACATCTTACACAAAAATTAAATCAAAGTGGATCATAATCTTAAATGTAAAAGCAGGACATTTTTAGAAAAAAAAAATAGGAGAAAATCTTTGGCATCTACAACTAGGTGAATAATTCTTAGACTTGACACCGAAAGTATGATCAATAAAAGCAAAAACTGATCAATTGGATCTCATCAAAATGAGTTAAAGATGCTTCATAGAAGATCCTTTTAAGTGGATGAAAACTCAAATTACACAGTGGGAAAACATATTTGAAAATCCCATAGGAGACAAATGACTTGTATCTATAATATACAAAGAACTCTCCAAACAACTTAAAAAAATCCAACTAGAGAATAGGCAGAAGACAGGAACAGACATTTCATGGAAGAGAATATACACATGGCAAAGAAGCACATGAAAAGATGTTCAACATCGTTAGCCATCAGGGAAATGCAAATTAAGACCATAATGAGATATCAGAGAATAACTAAAATTAAAGTATAGTGACAACAGCAAATGCTAGCGAGTACGTAGAAAAATTATATCACATCACTGGTGGGAAAATAAAATGGTTTAGCCACTCTGAGAAACAGCTTGACAGTCTCTTTTAATCCTAAAAGTAGATTCACCCTACAATGCAGTAATTGTACTCTTGAGCATTTATCCAAAAGAAACAAAAACTTAATGAAGTTCCCACAGAAACTTACACATAAATGTTCATAGCAGTTTTATTTCTAATAGCCACAAACTGGCAACTCCCCAAATGTCTTTCAATGGGTGAATGTTGAAACAGATTGTGATAAAATCTTATGATAGAATACTACCGAGCAACAACAAGGAACAAATTATTAATATATGCAAAAATTGAAATGAACTTCAAGGGAATGATGCCGAGGGAATAGTTTTTAAAAGCCAATCTCCGAGGATTAAGTAATTCATGATTATGTTTACATATTATTCTTAAAATAACAAAACTGTGGAGATGGAGAACAGATTACAAGTTGCCAAGGGTTAGAGATGGGGGTAGAAGGTACAGCGGGGGAACTCTGTGAGGTTTTTGTGGTCCCAGTACAAATAATACAGCAATCTTGGTTTTAATCCCTAAAGATTTTTAAAAGCAATTCCTAGTAAGAGGTGTCCAGATATTTAGCAATGGCAGCAGATTAGAGGTATAGCTCCCCAACATGACAACTTCGAAAGAGATCTATACTATCAATACTAATTTAATGCATATGTTAATTTTTAAAAGGCCAGTCACAATACTTAAATGGTACATATCTTAACGATATTACTCTGGGTATCCAGCTATACCAGATGGACTAGCAGGATTTTCTGTCCATTCAATCTTATTTAAGACAGTAAATCTTATAATAAGACAGTTAAAAAAAGAAAAAGAAAAACAACAAACCTCAACTACAGTTGGATATTCTCACAGCAAGATGAGGTGAAAATACATAGCAGCGGTTCAAAAGCTTAAGCAGTGGCACCTAAATTTGGCTGCACATTAGAATCCTCTGAAGCACTTTTTAAAAACCCTCACACCGACGGTTGGTCATGCTAGACCAATACAATCCTTTTAACTCTCCTCAGACGATGCCAATGTCTAGCCAGAACGGAGAACCAGCGGACTAAGCAGAAGGGGATGTTTCTACAAAGATCTCTTAACAATAAGTCCTCTCACCCAATCAAGATTTACCTCCCCGCAAAGGGGTAAAGAAGGCTAGATGTTGTCCATACTTGCTTAGCTTTAATTAGCACTTGTGACTTGCCCAAAACCTAGATCATGTTTCCCCTAAATTTCATGTTATTCCCTAAGTTTTTCAAACCCAAGGCTAAGGGGTTTGCCAGGATGAGATTTTAAGTGCTCACACAGGGGAAGTCCCTGGCAAACCAGGACAGCGGTCACTCTACACTGCAATGTAAAGCATCCTAAATAACCCTGCCACTGCTCCCAGATACTAGTCTGTGCCAACCAGTGGAGAAAAGGCATTCTCCATTACTACCATGGCAAATGCTACTGTACTTACCTTGGCTAGTCCCTATCTTTTCCAGGCGCCACTCCCCTTCACCTGCTGGTGGACGCTTCGGCCAGCTGACAATGCAGATATTTTCAAACTTTAAGGTGAATAAAAATCATCTGGAGGGCCTGTTGTAACAGAGATCACTGAGCCCCACCAGAGTTGCTGATTCCATAGGGCTGGGACCGGGCCCTAAAACTTGAATATCTAACACATTATCAGGGGATGCTGGGAAAGCTGGTCAGGTAATGGTAAAGCTGGCCAGGAAAAAGAAACCCGACGTGTCAGATCATAAAGTATGGAAGGGCAAGCCCGCCGGCAGTCCAGGCCGGGGGGCGGGGGGGCGGACCTGGGTCCCCAGCCCTACAGGGCCAACGGCAGACCGGCTCGGGCGCCCCTCGGAAGCGCGGGGTCCCCGCTGCCGAGTCTGTGGCCCCGGCCGGCCCCGGCTCCCCTCTGCCCACCCTGCGCGCGGGGGCTGGAAACGGCCGCGGAGAACCAGGCAGGGCGGGAAGGGGGGCTCCAAAGAGGGTCTGGCGACTCGAGTCGCTCCGTTACTCGGTGGGCTCAGCGCGCGCCGTGGGGGAAGAGAGGTGGAGGTCCGGGAAGAGGGGACGGGCGGCACTCACGTAGACCAGCAGCAGCCATGGGTAGACGGCGGGCTCGGCCACCACGGGCGACTCCAGCCTCAGCTTCTCCCCCACGTTTTCGCGCGCGGCCCCCGCACCAGGCTAGTCTGGCGGTTGGGGGAGGGGCGGGGCGCCGCCGGCGGGGGCGGGACAGGCGGGCGGGCGGGCGGGAGGCTGAGGGGAGGGAGCCTGGCCTGGGCCTCAGCCGGCGCCGCCGCCGCCGCCGCCGCCGGCCTGCTCCCGTCCGGCCCCCGGCTCCCTCTTTGTGGTCACAGGCCCGGGGCCTCCAGCGCTGCTGCCAACTGGGGCCGGCGTGAGGCAAGCACAATGAGCCGGGGCCCGGCTGAACCACTCACTCGCAGCGAGCGCCTCCCGCCCCGTGGACCCGCCCCCACGCACGCACGTACGCACGTACGCACGTACGCACGCACGCACGCACGCACGCAAAGAACGCACGCACGTCTTCAGCTGCCCCGCCCCCCCCCCCGGCCACACCCACCGGCCCGAAGTGGAGACCCGGGGAGACCCCTCGGGGCCTGGGGTGGCGGGTTCGACTCCCCCCCTTGACGTACCGTGACACCTCCCCCCCCAATATGTTTCTAGGTATTATATGTATATATGAATATACTATTATATACACACTTGCGTATGAATTTATATGTGTATGTACATGCGCATATTTACATATAGGTGTGTGTGTGTACACATTGTATATATGTATGTGTATATATCTTATATATATGATATATGTATGTATATATACGATGAATTTCTATATACAGTACATATATATTTTTATGCTATATGCTTTTATATGTAGGTGTATATGTGTGTCTATATGTATGTACGTGTATGTATTGCATATATTATATGTGTATGTATGTATACTGTCTATATGCACACCTAAATATCTTTGTATGTGTGTATATACGTATGCTATATATGTACCTAGGTGTGTATATTGCATATGTTATACGTATGTGTACATACTGTATACATACCAACTATGCATTTTATATGTGTGTATGTATAGTGTATATGTATGTGTGTATTGTCTATATTGTGTGTATATGTGTGTATACATACTGTATATATACGAACTGCATTTTATATGTGTGTATATATGTATGTGTGTATTGTATATACTATGTGTGTATATGTGTGTACGCATACTGCATATGTACACAGCTGTATATTTTTGTATGCTTGTACATATGTACGTGTGTGTGTATATACACACACACCCCATATGGATTCTGTTTGTCTGGAGAACCCTCACTGATACGGACACTTATGACAATTGAGTACCTGCTCTTTGCCAGCCAGGGAGCCAAAGGCTTGTCTTTCGGTGTCTCCCTTAAGTATCACGAGTCCCAGGAGGGAAGGTGATGCTGCTCCTACCAGTTGAGGTGCCTCAGGGTCAGTTAGGTGGACAGGGCGGGGGGCTGGAGCCTGGTGGAGCCCAGGTGGAGTTCTAGCAGCAGTACAGCCTAGCAGTCCCACTTCCCCGGGTGCTTCTCACAAAGACGCCGAGGGAGAGTCGGGACCTGAAGGAGGGAATGAGGAAGCTTCCGTGGGTCCGCAAGCCCAGACCAAGGCTGACTCGTCAAGAGTGTTAGAGGTCAGGACTGTGGTTACCCTGGGGGTGGGCTTACACAGAGCCATTCATATCCTGAAAAAGTATCCATTCTGCTCTTGTTTGTATGGTTACCCCCCTCCCCCAAATCTTTTAAAAACAGATTCTCTTGGTTGCTGGGAACACACACGGGGAAGTTGTGTGTGAGGGGGTATGATCCAGGGGACAGGGAGGATAAGCCCCCCACTCGTAGGGCAAGGAGTGGCTCAGCTTTGTGAGCTGAGGATGGCCCACGAGGTTCCAGAGAGAAGGGTCCCTGCTCCGTTCCTGCTCTGTGCACCCCATTCCCAGCCTGAGAAGCCCAGAGCCACCCACCCCCCCGCAACACACACACACCAGGGAGGAGAGCCAGTCACCCTGGCTCCCAGCCTCCGGCTCCAAGGCTCCCGGCACTAGGAGCTATTTTCAGCTTTCATGCCCTAGGACACGGCCAGAGCTATTGTCTCCGGAAACTCTCTGTCTGTCTCTCCCCCGGCCTCCCTCCCTTCCTCCCTCCCTCCTCCGCTTCTTCCCCTCCAGCTCCATCTGTCCTCCCCTCCACCCTGCATTTCTACCCAGGATGGCTCACAGACAGCTGCTCCCCGTGCCCACCTGCCACCATTCCATGGATGTCAAAGCAAGCCCTGGGGACTTCCCTGGAGGTCCAGTGATTAAGACTCCGAGCTTCCACTGCAGGGGACGCGGGTTCGATCCCTGGTCAGGGACATAAGATCCCACATGCCACACAGCACGGCCAAAATAAAATGAATAAATAAAGTTATAGTGATGAAACAGCCCTAGTGGTGCAAGGATGGGACGTATAGCTCTATGGTATAGAAAAAAGGTCCAGAAACAGATATATGAGAACTTGATATGATAGAAAGTGGGGAAATTAAGGAGTTTTCAATAAATGGCATTAGGACAATTGCATATCCATGTGGGGAAAAGTAAATTAGAAAAAAAAAAAAGCAAGCCCTGGTCAGGTGTGACCTTGGGCCCAGGGCCATTGGCACAGGTTGTCATGTGGGATGTTCTTCCTTAGACTCCTCCCTCCCTCCTGTGTCACTGTCACTTCCTCCAGAACCTTCCTGGACTCCCCTCCACAAGCCCGGGGTGTGCCCTCACCCGCCCTGGATCACCAGAATTCCAATCCCGGCCCACCCTTCCCCGCCAGGTAGAGAACTGTGCATGGTCAATAAGACCGTAGAGGTCATTGGCCATTGCTATTGCAGCTGGAATTGTTACTGTGTTTAGATAGGGTGACCAACACCCGCCCCCAGTTTGCCCAGGACCGCTCAGGTTTGAGCGCTGGAACTCTGGGGAAACTCTCAGTCCCGGGGAACCCCAGAAGGCTGGTCAGCCTATTTAGGACAGATCTTTCACTTGATCTCCCAACCCCCGAGAGCCAGAAAGGGAATCTCCCCCCTCCTTCCATTGTAACCTTCATTCATTCACTCACTCATCCCTTTATTCAACTCCTTTATTCAGCAAGTATTTATGAAGCATCTACTACACAGCAGACACTCTTCTAGGTGCTGGGGACATAACAGCATCCCTGTCCTCAAAGAGCTCACGTTCTAGCGAGGGCAGCAAACAGTAAACTGAGAAGGTGTGATTTATTACATGGGGATGATGTCTCGGAGACCACTGCAGGGCAGGGGAGGTGGGAGAGGAAAGGGGCAGTTCTAAATGCAGGCGCTGACGGGATTGGGGCAGACCTTGCCCTGGGCCAGGCTGGTTGCTTCAACACAGCTGTCCTCGCCCAGAGCCATCCTGCCCCCGCCTCACCCAGTTCTTCCGTGATGTGTGGGGAAAATCTGTGGTTGTCACAACTGGGAGGGAGGGCCCCTGGAATCAAATGGGTGAGGCCAGGGATGCTGCTAAACCCCACACAGTGCCCAGGAGGGGCCCTCAGCAGAGGATGACCCACCCCGAATAACCCCAGTGCCACGGGGGAGACCCTGCACTAATATTATTCAGACCCGCTGGTGCCCCGATTCCTGCACAGGCAGGGACTCTAACCGGCTCACCTCTGTATCCCGAGGTGACCTAGAGTGGGGCAGCCACGAGGGCTGAGATGAGTATCGGGGGTGAAATGACAAACCTCTGCACCCACTCTCCCCTCCGCACCCCAGGGGCGATGGTCTCTATCTCCTCCCCGTGCAGGTAGCTTTTCCCTGAGCCATTTCTTCTTGTCAAGGTCCCTGTCGCAGGTTGGGTTCCCCGAAGATGACGTTGAGAGCAAGGATTGGAGTGCAGGTGGTTGATGTGAGGCGTGCAGGAACAGATACAGCTGCCATAGGGTCCCACAATTCCACTCCCGGGCATAGATCCAGAGAAAACTCTAATTCAAAACTATACATACACCCCTGGCATTTCCCTGGTGGTCCAGTGGTTAAGAATCCATGCTTCCAGTGCAGGGGGCGTGGGTTCCATCTCTGGTCAGGGAACTAAGATCTCACATGCCGTGTGACAATAAAAGAAGAAAGAAAAAAGAAAGAAAGAAAGAGAGAAAGAGAGAGAAAGAAAGAAAGAAAGAAAGAGAAAGAGAGAGAGAGAAAGAAAGAAAGGAAGAAAGGAAGAAGGAAAGAAGAAAGAAAGAAAGATACATGCACCCCAACGTTCATTGCAGCACTATTTACAGTAGCCAAGACATGGAAGCTACCTAAATGTCCACTGATGGATGAATGGATAAAGAAGATGTGGTACATATATACAATGGAATATTATTCAGCCATAAAAAGAATGAAATAATGCTATTTGCAGCAACGTGGATGGACCTAGAGATTATCATACTAAGTGAAGTAAGTCAGAAGAGAAAGACAAATATCATATGATCTCACTTATATGTGAAATCTAAAATACGACACAAATGAACTCGTCTACAAAACAAAAACAGACTCACAGACATAGAGAACAGACTTGTGGTTGCCAAGGGGGAGAAACAGTGAGGGAGGGTTGGATTGGGAGTTTGGGGTTAGCAGATGCAAACTATTAAATATAGGATGGATAAACTACAACGTCCTACTGTCTAGCACAGGGAACTATATTCAGTATCCTGTGATAAGCCATAACGGAAAAGAAAAAAGTTTTATTTATAGGTTCCATCCCTAACTGAGCTGGCCCATCCCCTCCCATGTTTCTAAGTGCAGCCCGAGGCTGCAGACTTCCCACCCCACCGTGGTCTTCAGCTCCAGAGCAAGCCACCTGCGAACCACCCACATCTTCCCAGGGGCTGGCAACTCTCCTTTGCTACTGATTCCAAGACACATCCAAATAGCAAAAATGTGACCATGAAAAGAAACTCAGGCATGTTCAAATCAGGGAAATAACATTCTTAGCTCTGTTCAGTACTCGCTTAATTTTACAAGAGCTTAGAGTTACAAAAAAGTTGCAAAGATCTGTACAGAGTGTACAGAGTGCCGTGGACCCTGACCCAGTACCCCTATTTCCAACTCATTAGTACCTTAGTGTGACATGTTTATCCAACTAAGGAACCAAGATGGATACATTGTTATTAACTAAAGTCCACACTTTATTAGAATTTCCCTAGTATTCCCCTAACATCCTTTTTCTGTCCCAGTCTCCTCTGGGCTGTGACATTTCTCAGACGTCGCTGGGTTTTGATACCTTGAAAGTTTTGAGGAGGACTGGTCAGGTGTTTTGTCCCTCAATTTGTTAGTCTGTTTGTTTTCTGATGTTTTCTTATGGTTGGTCTGGAGTTATGGGGTTTGGGGCGGAAGACCCAGACAGAGATAAAAATGCCATTCTCCTCAGGTCACATCAAGGATACACACCACCAACGGGACTTATGACAAACGATTTTACCCTTGATCACCTGGCCAGTATTGTCTTTTTTTTCTTGCTGCGTTGGGTCTTCGTTGCGTGTGGGCTTCTGTAGTTGTGGCACGGGGGCTCAGTAGTTCTGGCTCCCAGGATCTAGAGTGCAGGCTCAGTAGTTGTGGCCCACGGGCTTAGTTGATCTGCGGCACCTGGGATCTTCCCGGACCAGGGCTTGAACCTGTGTCCCCTGCATTGGCAGGCGGATTCTTTTCTTTTCTTTTTTTCTTTTGCAACCAAAACGTTAATCCCAAGGATTCTCACAAAACATATTACAAATGACAGCATGAAAAAAAAAATTGCACAGTAACTCAAAGTTCAGCTCTACAATATACTCTTAATCTGGCAGGACATTGGTATCTTGATAATCTCAAATTTCCAAAAAATATTACAAAGAGCTATGTATTCATGTACAGCAATCACAGAGGGGACGTATGACCTAACTCAAAGGTAAACTAACTTCCTTGAAACTTCTTAGATTTTAAACTCCCTGGACAATCTCTTGTCCGGTGTGAAGACTAGTGGAATTTTTAAACCTCTAATCTAGGGTAAGGGTGCGGCTTTCATTTTTACCTGCTGGCTTGGGTTCACAGCACCTTTTAAAGACTGCTTGCTTAACTACAGCTGCATACCACATCCCAGCTACAGAAAGTCTTTTCAATGTTTGCCAGTGTTGTTTCCATAATAGTAAACATCACACTTTAGGTGGGCAGGAGTTAGAGTTTTATTATCAGTCTAGGCAAGACCAAAAATTCAAAGCAAGTTCAATTTTGCTTAAGGGAACATTGTAAGGTAACAATTCTTCATATTACATGCCTCCCAGGACCCATTTCAAACCATAGAGAATGACACCTTTATGTGTCACTGTCCCAAGAGACAAACAAATGTGAACAACTAAAACATTTAAAAAGTGCACCAAGCTTCGGAAGTCTCAAACAAAACTTGAATTTTCTGTACATACTCCTGCCAAATGAAGTTATTGCCTGTACACCACTCCTCTTGCAAAGTGGTCTTCTATTTCCTTTCATCTGACCTAGATCGGCTAGGAGACCTAGAGAAAGATCGGGACGGCTTGTGATTTCTCTCTTGGGACAGGGATCTCTCTCTTCTCCTATATCTAGAAAGGGACCTGCTCTGGCTGACGGAGAAGGCTCTCCATCTTGGAGATGTGTGGGAGGTGGAGGACTCCTCCTCCCATAATCATCTCGAGGGCGACGACCCCAAGAAGGAGGCGGTCACGATTTCGACTTCTCTTTTCCCCATTCGACAGGTCCACTCTTACTCGGCAGCCACATAGTGTTCTCCCATCTAGTTCTCGGACAGCATCGGCTGCATCTTGGGGATCTTCACATTCAACGAGAGCGAAGCCGGGAGGGTTTTTAGCACCCCACACACTTCAGAGTGGTCCATAATAGCCTAAAGCTCGTTCCAATTCAGCCTTGTTACCACTGTTTCCAAGATTCCCTACATAAACTTTACAGTCCAACGGACAGGAATCACGTTGCAAGACCCTCGTGGCTCCTGGGTTTCACGGGCCACAGGGTGGTCCCGGGCCTCTAGAATCTGGTAGCTGAATCTGCTCGCACAAGCTGTCCTGTGGGGATGCGTTTTCCCCTATGTGTCCAGCCCGGGGCCCTGCTCTCTTGGCCTGGCCTCCCGGGTGAGAGGGTGAACCCCAGCTCCCTGGAGCAGACACTCAGAGCCCTGGTGACCGGACTCACGGCTGACGGGGCTGGAGCGGCGGCTGGACACGTGTGGCCAGCCTGGTGGTGTTTGGCCCCGTCTGCAGTTCCAGTTCCAGCTGAGAAAGAGCCTCCCTGTGTTACTTTCTCCTGGTTGTGTAAGGATCCCCGGTGTCATTTGACAGAAATGTAGACGGTGTGTTCTTTCTCTCTTTTCTCCCTGCTTCCTCTCCTCCCTCTCTGCCTCCCTCTCTCCCTGTACCTCTTTCCCTGTTCCGCTCTCCCTCTACCTCTTTCCCACTCCCTCTCTCGCTCTCCCTCTGTCTCTTCCTCTCTCCCTCCCTCTCTCCCTCTCCCTCCCTCTCCCTTTCCTCTCCCTATCTCCCTCTCTCCTCTCTCCCTCTTCCCTCTTCCTCTCCCTCTTCCCTCTGCCTCTTTCCTCTGCCTCTTTCCTCTCCCTCTTCCCTCTCCTCTTTCCCTCTCCTTCTCTCCCTCCCCCTCTCTCCCTCTCCCTCTCTCTCCCCTCTCTCTCCCTCTTCCTCTCTCCCTCTCCCCTGTCTCTGCCTCTCCCTCCGTCTCTCCCTCTGGGAGGGAGTGAGGGAGATGGAGAGATGGAGGGAGCGGGAGAGTTGGAGGGAGAGGGAGAGGGAGAGGGAGAAGAGGGAGGAGAGGGAGGGAGAAGACGTCTCTCCCTCCCTCCCTCCCTCTGCCTCCCTCCCTCTCCTCCCTTTCCCTCTCCCTCCGTCTCTCCGTCTCCCTCACTCCCTCTCAGAGAGGGAGAGACGGAGGGAGAGGCAAAGACAAGGGAGAGGGGGAGAGGGGGAGAGGGAGAGAGGGAGGGGGAGAGAGAGGGGGGAGAGAGGGAGAGCTCTCTTCCTCCCTCCTTCTCCCTCTCTCCTCCTTCTCTCCCTCTCTCCCTCACCCTCTCTCCCTCTCCCTCCCTCCATCACTTTCCCTCCTTCTCCCTCTCTCCCTCCCAGAGAGGGAGAGACAGAGGGAGAGGGAGAGGGGGGAGACAGGGACACGGAGAGGGAGGGAGGGAGGGAGGGAGACAGAGAGGGAAGCAGGCACCCTCTCGCCTTCTCCCTCTCCCTACCTCCTTCTCCGACTCCCCCTCTCCTCTCCCTCTGTCTCTCCCTCTCCCTCCCTCCCTCCCTCTAGGAGAGGGAGAGGGAGAGGAAGGGAGGGAGAGAGAGAGAGGGAGGGGAAGGGAGACGGAGAGGGAGAGACGTCTCGCCCTCCTTCCTTCTCCCTCCCTCGCCCTTTCCCTTCCTCTCTCCCTCTCCCTCCCTCTGTCTCACCCTCTCCCTCCCTCTGTCTCTCCCTCTCCCTCCCTCTGTCTCTCCCTCTCCCTCACTCCCTCCCAGAGAGGGAGAGATGGAGGGAGAGGGAGAGACGAGGGAGAGGGGGAGAGGGAGAGAGGGAGGGGGGAGAGAGGGAGAGGGAAGAGGGAGAGTGGGAGAGAGGGAGAGAAGGAGGAGAGAGGGAAAGGGAGGAAGAGACCTCTCTCTTTCTCCCTCTCTCCGTCTCTCCCTCTCTCCCCCTCTCTCTCCCTCTCCCTCTCTCCCTCTTCCCTCTCTGCCTCTTCCCTCTGCTTCTTTCCTCTGCCTCTTTCCTCTCCCTCTTCCCTCTCCTCTTTCCCTCTCCTTCTCTCCCTCCCCTCTCCCTCTGGGAGGGAGTGAGGGAGATGGAGAGATGGAGGGAGCGGGAGAGTTAGACGGAGAGGGAGAAGGAGAGGGAGAAGAGGGAGGAAAGGGAGGGAGGAAACGTCTCTCCCTCCCTCCCTCCCTCTCCTCCCTTTCCCTCTCCCTCCGTCTCTCCGTCTCCCTCACTCCCTCTCAGAGAGGGAGAGACGGAGGGAGAGGCAAAGACAAGGGAGAGGGGGAGAGGGGGAGAGGGAGAGAGGGAGGGGGAGAGAGAGGGGGGAGAGAGGGAGAGCTCTCTTCCTCCCTCCCTCTCCCTCTCCCCTCCTTCTCTCCCTCTCCCTCCCTCCATCACTTTCCCTCCTTCTCCCTCTCCCTCTCTCCCTCCCAGAGAGGGAGAGACAGAGGGAGAGGGAGAGGGGGGAGACAGGGACACGGAGAGGGAGGGAGGGAGGGAGGGAGACAGAGAGGGAAGCAGGCACCCTCTCGCCTTCTCCCTCTCCCTACCTCCTTCTCCGACTCCCCCTCTCCTCTCCCTCTGTCTCTCCCTCTCCCTCCCTCCCTCTAGGAGAGGGAGAGGGAGAGGAAGGGAGGGAGAGGGAGAGAGGGAGGGGGAGGGAGACGGAGAGGGAGAGACGGAGAGACGTCTCGTCCTCCTTCCCTCTCCCTCCCTCGCCCTTTCCCTTCCTCTCTCCCTCTCCCTCCCTCTGTCTCACCCTCTCCCTCCCTCTGTCTCTCCCTCTCCCTCACTCCCTCCCAGAGAGGGAGAGAAGGAGGAGAGAGGGAAAGGGAGGAAGAGACCTCTCTCTCTCTCCCTCTCTCCCCCTCTCTCTCCCTCTCCCTCTCTCCCTCTCCCTTGTCTCTGCCTCTTCGTCTCTCTGTCTCTGGGAGGGAGTGAGGGAGATGGAGAGACGGAGGGAGAGGGAGGAGAGGGAGCGAGGAAGAGGGAGAGAGGGAGGGAGAGAGGGAGAGAGGGATAGAGGGAGGGAGGGAGAGATGTCTTTGTCTTTCCCTCCCTCCATCACTCTCTCCCTCTTCCCCCTCCCTCTCCTGCTCCCTGTCCCTCTCCCTCCCTCTATCCCTCTCTCCCTCTCCCCCTCCCTCTCCTGCTCCCTGTCCCTCTCCCTCCACCTCCTTCCCTCTCTGGAGAGGGAAGGAGGTGGAGGGAGAGGGTGAGGGAGAGGGAGCACGAGAGGGAGAGAGGGAGAGGGAAAGAGGTATAGGAAGAGCGGAACAGGGAAACAGGGACAGGGAAAGGGGGACAGGGAGAGAGGGAGAGGGAAAGAGGGAGAGGGAGAGGGAGAGCAGAGCAGGGAAACAGGGACAGGGAAAGAGGGAGGCAGAGAGGGAGATGGAAACGGGGAAAGGGAGGGGGGACGGATAGAGGGAGAGGGAGAGAGGGACAGGGAAAGAGAGACAGGGATGGAGGGAGGGAGAGAGGGACAGGACAGGGCAAGAGGGACAGGGAGAGAGGGAGGGAGAGAGGGAGGGAGAGAGGCAGAGGGAGAGATGGAGGGAGAGTGAGAGGCAGGGAGGTAGAGGGAGGGAGGGAGGGAGGGAGACAGAGAGGGAGACAGGGAGAAGGGCTGATGGGGGCTCCCTCCCCCTCCCATCCTCTGCCCACTGCTTTCTCTTTTTTCTGCTTCAACAAACACCAGGCGCCTTTCAGATCAGCCCTGAAGTCAACGTTGATGCTTGGGACGGACTGACCTCCCCGCTGCCTTCCAGCCCAGGACCACAGCTGGGAGATGAAGTCTGCGGGGCCCTGGGGGGGGGGGCAGCGGCGGCGGAGGTGGTGGAGGCAGGCACCTCCTCTGACGCCCAATCTCTCCTCGTTTACGAGGCAGCCGCCAGCTCCCCTCCCTGACTCCCCAAGATTTGGGGCCATTTTAATATGTGTCGATAATGCCATGAGCTACTATTTAACTTTTCCACGAGGACCCATCTCCCGAAATGCAGTGGTTTTCAGGCTTGGCTGCACTAGAGAACCCCCAGGGAAAGGAGAGACGTCTGTACCTCCCTCTCTCTCCCTCTCCCTCCGTATCTCCTTCTGGCTCTCTCCCTCTCCTTCTGGGGTGATGCCCGATGAGCTCAGATTCGCAGATGTTCCCCCCATCCCCTCTCTGTGCCTTGCGTGGGGCCTGGGCCTTCTCACTGTGGCCCGGGAACAGCCTCGACATTCAGACATCGGTTCCTGCAAGGACACTTGCGTTTGGTCCATACCGCATGTGGCTGCAGTCTGTGCTTCTCCCGTTTAGCATCTTCAGTAGATGGGGGCTGTGCATGAGCCCTTCATCTTCCCCGCAGACACCACTGGTGCTTGCTCGGCCTCGCGGGTGATGTCCACGGGGGACAGACCTGTGTCCCCACCTTCTTCGGCTGCAGACAGGCCACGTTGGTCCTGTGGTGACTGGGGGCTCCCAGGAGAACCCCACCGCAGACCCAGAGAGGTGGCCCCAGAGAAGGTGGCGTACGCCTGGGGCCAGGCCTCACCAGCCAACCACGGGGCACCTGCAGCAACAGGTCTCTCGCCGTCCAGGGGCTGGGTGTTCGGGCGCCGTGGGGATGAGCTGCTGTCTGCACGGCAGCCAAGTTTGTATTGTTGAGCCTGGGGAGGCCCCTGGGTGGCTCCTGGAGAGCCTGGTCACATTTCTTCCTGCCCTTGGCCTTAGAGCTCATCATGGTTCACGCCGTTTCTGGTTCCAAAAGGACCTGTGTTCATAAAGACCACATGTTAGGACAGCACCAAAGTGTCTAGAAATCCAGGCCAGGAGGAGGAGGGAGGGGGTTTGGCTGTGCCCGCCAGTGGCCTGAGAGCCCTCCCACCCACAGAGACCTGGCCCGGGGCCTGTGGGGAGGGCGTGGCCCACGGTCCCCAGCGCTGGCTGTCTCTGGGTTCCAGGAGAACTGCGCGATCCTCGGGGAGCTGGTAAGGCTGCAGGCTCAGAAGTCCCGCCTGCTGGGATTCAGCACGCGAGCCGACTCTGTGCTGGAGATGAACATGGCCAAGACCAGCCAGGTGGTGGCCACTTTCCTAGGTAACCCCGCCTCCCCGAGTCCCAGTGGGGACGGGGGTCAGGTGGACCTTGACTGGACGTGGTGCTGCCTGAGACCCCACTGTGTCAGCCCTTGGGGGTCGCCTTCCCCAACCCTTCATTCTGCCTCGAGGGGCGTGGGGTGGGGGGCGGCTGGGCGGCTGCCACAGGGACATAGCTGAGCCTCTCCCCTCCGCCCGCAGATGAGCTGGCCCAGAAGCTGAAGCCCCTCGGGGAGCAGGAGCGGCCGTGATCCTGGAGCTAAAGAAGGCTGAGTGCCAGAGGCGGGGCCTGCACTTTGACGGGCCCATCAACGTCTAGGACCTGCGCTACTACATGAACCAGGGGGAGGAGACGCGCTACCACGTGGACCAGTACCTGCTCAATGAGTCCTTCCCCATGCAGGTGGTCACGCGCGGGCGGCTGGGCATCTCCCAGGAGCTGCTGGGGCTGACCTTCGACCTGGAGGAAGGCGCCAACATGCGTCACGAAGATGAAGATGTGAGGCTCTACACGGTCCGGGACGCGGCCTCGGGCAAGGTCATCCATCAGCAAGTTCTACCTGGACCTCTACCCTCGGTGCATGCGTGGGGGAACCTGTCGGCCGTGGGCCGGGGCTCCTCTGTGGTAGCGGGGCCTCACCCGCGTCCCTCCCCAGGGAAGGGAAGTCCGGGCACATGGCCTGCTTTGGCCTGCAGCCGGGCTGCCTGCAGCAGGACGGGAGGCGCCAGATTGCCATCGCGGCCATGGTGGCCAACTTCACCAAGCCTACGCCCAACCCGCCCTCCCTGTTGCAGCATGATGAGCTGGAGACCTACTTCCATGAGTTCTGGCAAGCGATGCACCAGCTCCGCTCCCAGGAGGGTGCGGGCGAGGGGCTGAAGGCAGGGGGCGGGGAGGGCCCGGGCTCTCCCGTGGTCCTCAGGCAGGCCCTCGCCACGGGATTCTTCCGCTGATGTCACCCCGCACGAGGAGACGCTCTCGGTGTCAGTTTCCATCATCAAACCCCACGCACTGGGCGCGTAAACAACGGAAGTGGATGTCCTCGAGACTCTGGAGGCTGGAAGTCCCAGATCAAGGAGTCAGGACTGGTTCCCTGCATGTTAAATACAGGTATTCAAGAGTTGCCTTTAAAAAAGACAAAATAGAAGAAAGGAACGTTGCATGCAAGGCTGGTGAGTGATGAGTGATGAGAACCAGAGGTTAGGCTCTGGGGCCGGGAGCACCACGCCCTGTGAGGCCCTGGGGCTGCTGCCAGTCTCGGTGGAGGCTCAGCAAGTCCCAGTGACTTCCCAATGTGGGGGGGGGTCCCCAGCTGAGCGTCTGGGCCCAGGACCCAGTGCTCGTTCAGTCTTCCTGCAGTCAGCCCTTCGTCCTGAGAGCGATGCTCTCACAGACTGCAACCGGAGCGCGTGGGGACACTTTACTGAGCTGTGCAGCCGTCACTACTGCCCTGTTCTGGAACATTTCCCTCACCCCAAAAAGGTCCCTCACGCCCTTAGTTATCATTCCCTCCCCTCCCCTGTCCCTGACAACCAGGAACCCACTCTGACTCTGTGGATCTACCTGTTCTGGACGTTTCCCCTCAGTGGGGTCACACCCTGTGTGTCCTTCTGTGTCTGACTTCTCTCGCTGAGCATCGTGTTCTCAGGGTGCATCCACGTGGCAGCGAGTGGCAGGGCTTCACAGCTTTGCGTGGCTGCGGGCCGGAAAAAAGACAAACGAAAAGAAGGGCACGTTGCCTGCGACTCTGGTGACAGCCGGGGATGAGAACCAGAGGGTAGGCTCTGGGGCCGGGAGCGCCGCGCCCTGTGAAGCCCTGGCGCTGCTGCCAGTCTCGGCGGGGCACGGGCAGCGCCGTCCCCCAGGAGCTGCTGGACAAGCTCATCAAGTCCCGGCTGGCCAACCCCCGTGCGGCCGGGCCGAGGGAAAGGAAAGGGGCTCCCGGACCGCCCGGCTGGAAAGCACGGCCTGGACACAGTGCCAGCGCCCCCGTCTCCTTCCTCCCGCCCTCCAGGCCTCTTCAACCTGCGCCAGATCGTCCTGGCCAAGGTGGACCAGGCCCTGCACATGCAGACGCCCTCGGAACCGGCCTAGGACAATGCCCGCCTCTGCCAGGAGATCCTCAGGGTCCCAGCCACGCCAGGTAGCCAAGCACACGCCGGGCCCACCTTAGCGGTCGGTTGGCGGCTACTGCCCAGTTCAAGAGGATCCTCCGGTGGTGTGTGAAGGGGGACCGACTGACGGGCTCTGGTCGAGGCCCGCTGACCTCTGGCCTCTTCCTGCCTGGGTTCCTGGGCTGGTCCCTCCAGCTGTGGCGCGCGGAGTCCGAGGGTGGGCTGGGCCTATCTGCACGTGCTTTCTGGAGAGCCTGGAAGAGGCAGGAGAGGGCTTCATACCCCGGACGGAACGCGTCGACGAGGTTTGCCCGTGCGTGTCGGTGCAGAGACGCAGTTCACTCCCTCGTGAGCGCTTTAACCCGCGCTCTCCCCGTGCTGGAGGGCGAGCCCTGACTCATCCCTCGGAGCCTCGGGCAGCTGTCCCTGTAAGAGGCTTAGGGGTGAACCCTCGTGAGCTTCAGCAGAAAGTCGGCAAAGATTGAATTGTGTCCCTCCACTGAGTTGCCAGCAAGGTCCCCGTTTTCTAGAAGTGTTGGGCCAATACTCCCTCTAGTGGCAGGGGACTCAGACAGGGCTGCTTTGAGGCCCCAAGCTCTGGGCTCTGGGGAAGGGGCACGGAGCGGCCAGGGGGCCGGGCAGGAGCCTCTCCGCGTGTGTCCCAGGGACCCACCTGCCTGCGACTTTCGGCCACCTGGCAGGAAGCTACGACGCCCAGTCCTATGGCTACCTGTGCAGCGAGGTGTACTCCGCGGACACGGTCCACACACTCGTTTCAAGCAGGAGGGCGTCCTGAGTGGCAAGGTGAGAGGCCGGCCTGCCGTGCAGACCAACACGGAGGTCCTTGGCCTGGGCCTAGATGCTTGTGCCGCCCGCCTGGGCCTGCCAGGCTCTGAGGGCCCTGCCCAGAACCCCCTGCTCCCCTGCCCTTTGTTGAGTCACAGCAGAGGTGGCCACACCCACACCCTCTGTGAAGGGGGTGCTCCACCCTCCTGCAGCCCCGCCCCCTCTCCTCAGGTTGCCATGGACTACAGAAGCTGCATTCTGAGGCCAGGGGGCTCCGAGGATGCCAAGGGCATGGTGAAGCTCTTCCTGGGTTGTGACCCCATGCAGGACGCCTTCCTCCTGAGCAAAGGGCTGCAGGTTGAGGGCTGCAAGCCGCCGGCCTGCTGACGGCACGGGGTTTTGCCCCCCCGGGCGGGCCGGGTGCCTTAGCGCCCCGTCGGGGCGGGGGAGGGGCCGTGTGTCCTCCCAGCCCCCGAGTCCCCGGCGGCCGGCCTAGGCCAAAAGTCTCCACCTGGAAGTGTCTGGAAAGCCTGGCATCAAGGCTCCCCCTTGTTGCACTAATGCAATCCCTTCCTGGGGAGCTTTCCTGGTAACAAAACGGTTCTTTGAAAACGCAGCCATTAATAAAAAAGACTCTACTCCTGGTCTCTGCCTGCCGTCCCTTCCACCACAGGAGTGGCATGGGGGCCGTCACACTGGGGGGAGTTCTGACCTTGGTCGGGGATCAGCCCTGGGGCCGTGGTGACGCGTCTGGGTCACTGGGAGACGGCTGAGCTGTGGGGTGAGTTCAGACGGGGATGGTGCCCCGCACCCCGACCGGGCAGGCTCTCCAGTGAGGGGGTGTCAGTTTCCTGCCGGCCTCTCGCCCGTCACTGTTTGGCATCTCGGGGGCTGTGACTGGCTGGAGCTGGTTCTGGCGGTGGGCACAGCTGCGGGAAGCCCGGCTGTGGCTGTCCCTGTCCCCGTGTCCTGTCCTCCTGCTCACGGCCGGCCGGCTGGCTCCCTCTGGTCATCGGCAGCTGCTGAAGTCTGGACCACAGCAAGGGGCCGCCTTCCTGGGTCCTAGCAATTCTTCCCAAAGGCCTTAGGGATGTGTTTTGGTGGCAGTAGGAATTCAGAGAGGGTGCTGCACCACTGGAGCGGTAGGGTGGCTCTGGACCGTCCCGTGTGTCCTTCCCTGGCCTTTGAGCTCCTTGGGAGCCCTGCCTCCACAAAGGACGCCAGGCAGCGGAACGAGGGCGCGGGCGGCGCCCCGACCTTCTCCCCGTGGCCCAGGCGGGCAGGCCGTGCCACGCTCTGTCCTCCCCTCAGCCTGCCCGCCCGTTCTGTTGTTATTTTACCGAAGAGGACACAGACATTCAGAGAGGCTAGGGTCCATGCCTGAGGTCTCATATCCAGTAAGTGTCAGAGCCGGGGTTTGAACCCAGACAGCCTGTCCCGGAGACCGCGCCCTTACCTCTACACAAACCACCTCCTGGTTCCCTTTATTAGCACAAGACTCATTTCCCTGACAAGCCCAGGCCCCATAAAGGCAACCCTGCCTCCCCCACGTGACCAGCCCTTGCCAACTACTTACCCCAGTGGCAGAGGGACGAGCCACACAGGGGACCCGCCCATCTTGGCCATGGGGACACAGACACCCACTCACACCCAGAAGGACCTCCTCTTTACCTTAGGCCACACGCCCATGCCGAAGGAGCTGCTGTCTGCCAGCTGGTGCAGGTACAGTTCTGTCCTGGAAACAGAGAAGGGACCAGAAGTAAGGGAGGACCCACCCACACCAGTGGCCTGGCAGGGCAGGTGGGCATCATGGCACGGGGCTCCACAGAGTGCCCCAGGTGGCCCCGGGGTCTGCCTCAGGCCCTGGCCCTGCCTCCCGAATATTCCTCACTTGCTGCCCTCAATGGGCCCTTCTTAAGTGAAGGCCTTCCAGAAGCTTCCTTACTCCTCAGTTACCCTGCTCTGAAAACTGGGAGTTTCCTCCCTAATCTGCCCTCTCTCCAAAGGGTAAGGTGCCCCTCTGGCCTTAGCCAGGAGGCTCAGGACAGGTTGGGCCTGCCCTTCAGACGGGGGTGGAAGGCAGGAGACAAATGATGGGGGACGCAGAGGCAAATTGAAAATTATCACCCCTCGCCTGGGGTGAGCACTCCCTGGAGCTTCACTAGATAGAACCTTACTCATTCGTTCAACAGATGAGGAAACCAAGGCTCAGAGACAGGGAGCCACATGTCCAAGAATTCCCAGGAGTCAGCGAGGGGCAGAGATGACTCCCTGGGCCACCTCCCCCAGAAGGCCCTCCCAGATGAGTCTTGTGGCTTCTCTGCTGTTCCACCTGGTGCCTCCTCGCCCTGAGCTACCTCAGGTGCACCCAAGGCTCTCACAGAGTTTAGGAGCTTCTGGAAGATTTGGGGTCTGCTGTTCCTTGCCCACCTCCCACGCTGCTGTCAGAACCTGTACCAAAATGTCACCGTCACAGCAGACACCCACCACCACCCCCCAGCGTGTATAAAGAGCCATATGTGAATTATCTCACTTAATCCTGTAAGGTCAGCAGTCAAGGTACTATTTCCACTTTACAGAGGAAGAAACGGAGGTTCAGAGCAGGTGACACCTGGCCAGGTTCACCCAGCCCAGGAGCAGTACCAGGCAGCAAGAATCAGAGGCCAGATTCCTAACCACTGGGCTCCACTGCCTCTCACCTCTGGGCAGAGGCAGGGCTGGGGCCCTGGAGAGCGGAGGCCCTTTGTCTCACTGCCCTCGGCTGTCCCTGCTCAGCCCAGTCGCTCACCTGAGAGCCAGGTCCAATCCGGATAGCATCTGGGAGAAAACCTCGAAATTGCCTTCCCCTTCCAGCTGCGGGGCCACGTGGCTCTTCTCCAACAGCATCGTCTGCCAGGGGAGAGGACAGGCGCCGGTCAGCACGAGGCCCCGCTAGGCTGCCCGCACACCCCCACCAACCCCCAGGCCCACTCTTCGAGGCAGCACCTCAGGCCCCAACTTGGCTGGACGCCTCCAAATCAAAACGTGCCAGGCCTTTGTCTCACTGATTCAGAGTCCACGCAGGCAATCAACGAATGCAACGGGCTCATTCCGATGAAGGAATCCAAGGGTACTAACAATTAACCCAGAGCCGCCCTCCAACACACTCTTATGCAACCGAAGCCCTTAATAACTTGACCCACATGGTGATGCACGGTAGACTTTCAGGGCCGGGACAGAAAGGGATTTATCGTGCACCAGCGAGTCTGGGTATTCTCCTAGCTCCACATACAAACAACCCTTCTAATAACCTAATCCTGTTTTCTGTTCAAACAGAATGTTGGTGGGGGCGGGGGGGGGGGGAGGGGAGGAGCCAGGTGATTTCAGAGAGAGGAACAAACAGGCCATGTGCCTGTCACACACGGGCTGCCGCAGAAGGCCAGCGAGCGCCTGTTTAATTTCAGCTTACGCTTTTAAGACCCAGCTAATGAGCGGCTGAATTATGTATCTACTCATGAATATTTCATCCCTGTGATACTCCGAGGCACAGACGAGCTGGCCTGCTCCGGGAGGAGATGTCTGGGCACTGAGTGAGGTGGGGAGGAGCTGGCCTTGGCCTGGGGAGCGATGACCATTTAGACACATTCCAGGGTCCCAGCTGGAGGCGTGGGCCCTGCTGAGTGGGGCTGAGGCTACTGCAGCCCTAAAGAGCCCCCTCTCCCTCCCACCCAGAGGCCTCACCTGGAGCTGGGCGGCCGTGACTCGGCCTGTGGCGTTCAAGTCCAGTGACATCACCATGGAGCACCGGGTGGCATGGCGGCTGTGGCCGGTGAACACGGAGCCAAAGGCCCGGAGGACAGTGAAGGTGGCTCGAATCTTCTCCACTGGTGGGGCACAGACAGGGCATCACCCGTGGCCCAGGTGCTGCCACCCCCACCTCTCACAGGACCCCATTCTGGCCCCAGGCCCCAGCAGGGGCCCCTCCACTCCCCCAACTCAGCTCTAAGCCACACCTCTTCCGCTGCTGGGCTGGCCCTGTGCTGCAAGCAGGGGCGCGGGGTGAGCAAGAGTGAGCCCAGAAGGGGAGATACACACACCTAGGATTGGTACGATCTGAGTGACAAGGGCTGCCCTAGGGCCTCCTGGGCCTGGTGGAGTCTAGGAGGAGGGCAGAGCATTAACATTCTTGGACCTGCTCTCGGGGAACGCCCATCACAGCCAGCTCAAAAAGCCCAGCAGTCCCAAGCTTTTTAACATAACTATTTAACAAGCACCCACTATGTGCTAGGCACCTGGATACAGCCTAGCCTGACTCCCACTCCCCCAACACACACTTTCAGCAGATCTACATTCTGGGAGGGCCTCTCCTTGCTGTATCCCCAGCTCCTCACAGGGCTCTAACCTGGGCCAGGTGCAGAACAGGTGATCAATAAAGCATTGGAATAAGCCCAGTGGAGAAGCAGGATAGTACAATGGTTAAACAAGCTTGAATATGGCCTCTCCCCGTTGTTAGTCACCTGATTTGGAGCGAATAAATTAACCCCCCTGTGCCTCAGATACCCCATCTATAAGATGGGGGTAATAATAGTACTTACTTACCTCATGTGGTTGCCACAAAGACTAAAAGCTTTAATAATGTAAAGTGCTCAGAACATGCTCCAAATGTGGTGGTGTTAGTATTGTTTGTTATTATTAGAAAAGCAATACTGCCTGGGCCATATATTCTCAGCAGGGGGAATACTGCCCCCAAGAGGGCAGAAACTGATTCTTGAGGATGGGGGCAGTTTTCCTTTCTTATGTATAGAATAGAGCACAGATACACACACACACACACACACATGTCTGTGTGTGTCTGTATATATATACACACATACACACACACTGCATAAACAAATATATGGTGAATCTATGGCATTAACTTTTCACGGTGGGAGACGATTAGGAGAAAGAACAACTAAAAAGGCTCCTCAGAGGGGCAACAATACATTGAGGACACTGGCCCAGGGGTAACAGCTCTGGAGCCAAACTGTCTGTGTTTGAATCTCGGTGCTAGGATGTATGAGCTGTGTGGCCTTGGGCAAGCTGGTTAACCTCCCTGCGTTTTAATGGCCTCATCTATAAAATTCAAATAATAATAATGTCTACCTTATAGGGATGTTTTAAATAATAAATAAGTTAACCTGCTTGGAATAGAGCCTGGCGCGTAAGTCCTCAGCAAGCATTTACCACGATCCCCATCAATATTGTAATTATTATCACCAACTGACACTATTTTTTATTGAAGTATAGTTGATTTACAATGTTGAAACTCTTTCTTTAATGCCCAGCTCAAACATCATTTCCTCAAGGAAGCCCCCCGGCCCCTTCTCTGTGCTCCCTCCGCCTCTCCCCTCCCCAGCTCGGCCAGCAAGCGGTGCAGAGCACTGGAGTCTGGCACAGATGTGCAGCTGAGTCTCCCTTCCGGCTGTCAGTGCCTCCTTGTCTTTGTTTTTACTTATCGGGTCCTCTGCACAGTCCAGTGGGCTGTGCGCTGCACAAGGACACCACACCTAAGGGCACAGCATTTATATCAGATAGCCATAGGCCTGTATACTTATTAGGATGATGGCCCAGAACGTGGTGGTCAAGTGTTTGGTTCTAACAATGTCAATGCGTGACGACGGTTCCACATGTGGCAGTGAGTGTCTTAGGCAAGGAGTACCTGTTTCTAATTCACACAAAAGTACCCAACAGACTAGGGGTGGCCCTGCCCAGAAGCCAGCACAGGGTCTGCACACAGGTGCTCAGTGAACGCTAGCTGAGCAGATATAAGAAAGAGCCGCCCAGCACCCCCTCTGACTCTCCCTTCCCTTCCCCCACGCCACCGCCCCCACCACGTCCCAGCTGCACGTCACCTGGAGACCACTGTACCTGAGACCCTGCCATCCACACTGCCTGCCATCCCCACCAGGTGCTCCAGGACCTGCTCGCAGCAGGTGGTCTTGCCAGCACCGCTCTGGCCCAGGGCCACGATGCTCTGGTCCCTCTGCTGGCTCAGCAGAGCCCAGTACGCCCGCTGGGCCAGGGAGCCAACGTGGGCGGGTAGGCCATCCCAGCAGCTCCTGGGCACCTGCAGGAAGAGCGCCGGCATCAGCCTTCCCACCCGGCCGGGGCCCAGGGAGCACTCCACAATGCTCCAACCCGGCCTCAAGCCCAGATCCACGTCCATGCCTCCCATCCTACTCCAGCCTTGTCAGAGACGTCGTGCATTTTTCTGGGGAGAGCCCAGCCTGGAGATCTAGTCCTGCCACTGGCTCGCTGTGAGTCCTTGGGCAGCCTTGGACCCTGCTCTGAGCCTGGCCTCTTCTTCAGCCAATGAGAGGCTTGAACTAAAGCTGCATTAGCTCATGGGGCTCATCTCACTTGCTACACAAAGGACTGGATCGTACCTGTCTGAAATGAAGCAGGTGGATAAAATGGCTCAATTGATGAGTGACGTCTGCCATGGAAACAGAATGGGGCATGGGGGAATTGGCGGTACGTGTGCTATGTATTTGCTATAACAGATTTAGATACCGGAAGCCCCTTTGACTTCATTCATTCATCCATCCATACATTCATTCACTCAGTAAAAAAAAAAAAAATTCATTGAGTGTCTACTACATAGCAGGCACTAACCCAGGCACTGGGGGCACAACACTACTCAAGGCGAATAAAGGAAATCTCTGCCAACCGTGAGGAGATATCATTATACACCTATTAAGATGGCTAAAAAACCGGTTTTTAATTTTTTTTGACACACTACCAAGTTCTGGTTAAGATGCAGAGCAAGTGGAATTCTCCCACAATGCTACACAATACAGCCACTCTGGAGAACAGCTTGGCAGCCTCTTTTACAGTGATACGTACACTCGTCATACAACTGAGCAACCCCACTCCTAGGTATTTACCCAAGAGAAATGGACATTTGTGTTCACCAAAAAACCCTCTGTCACTGGTTATATTGAGTAGGTATTCAAAATCATCAACAACCTAGAAACAACCCAAATGTCCCTCAACTAAAGAACTAAGATAACCAACCACCCTGGTTTTAGCACTGAAAGTCCCATGTCCCAGAAAAACCATTCCCTCCCACGGAAACCAGGACAACTGGTCCCCCTCCGAACAGATAAACAAAGCTGTGCAATAAAATACAATAGAATAAAAGAACTAACGGCTCACAGCTGCAACAATATGGGTGAATCTCAAATGCGCTGTGCATTGTGATAAGTGGAAGAAGCCGATTCCAAAGGTTACACGCAGTACAATCCCATTTATATGACTTTTCAGAAAAGGCACAACTAGGGAAAAGGGACAAAAGAACAGATTAGTGGCTGCCCAGGGCGGGACATGGGGGAGGGGATGACCACAAGGGTATGGAGAACTTTTGGGGGTGATGGGAACTGTCCTGTAATTGACGGCAGAGACAGTTTCACAACTATACGTGTTTGTCAAAAACTTACAGAAGTGAACACTAAAAAGGGTGACATTAACTGTATGTAAATTATACCTTAATAAACCTGACTTAAGACAAAAAAAGCCCTGCCTGTAGAGCTTGCTTTCCTTTGGGAGAAGACAGATGATAAAAAACCAACTAATTAAATTATACTCAACGGGAGTCATTTGAAAGCCATGAGCTTGGATGAGATCACCAAGGAAGTGGGCGTTTAAAGAGGGAGACAGAAGAGGTGTAGGGATGGGGCACCCAGACTTGGAGAGATCAGGGACCAGCAAAGGAGGCTGAGAGGGAGGGCCAGCGGGACAGAAGGAAAACCAGGAGAGCGGAATTCCTGAGCTGCGGAAGGGAGTGATGGCAGGAGGAGGGAAGGACCAGCCCCTGAAGTGCTGCTGAGGGTCAAGTCAGAGGAGGCCGGAGAATTGTCCACTGGGCTTGGCAGCATGGAGGTCACTGTGACCTTGACAAATGTCTGCTTAGCGTGGTTTTCAGGGAGAACGGAAGAGGGCGGTGGAGGTAGTGAGGGCAGTAGAAAGGCACCAAAGGGAGCAGGGAAACGGGCCTGGCTGGAGGAGGACCTTGGAAGCCCAGGATGCTAAGCGGGTGACAAGTGGGCTAGCATCCACCCTCCCAGTGGCTTGGCAGGACCAGGGGCACAAACTCCGGTGTGGCGGCCCTCCCCCTCCCCGAACCCCCAGCCTGGGGCTAAGGAGCACCCCCAGTGCACTGTTGGCCTTTCCTACCCCGAGGCCCCCAGGAACAGCAATGAGTCCCCATCCTGACACAAATCAAAAGGCTCACAGACCTACTAGAGAATGGACCTGAGGATATGGGGAGGGGGAAGGGTAAGATGTGACAAAGTGAGACAGTGGCATGGACATATATACACTATCAAACGTCAAACAGAGAGCTAGTGGGAAGCAGCCGCAGAGCACAGGGAGATCAGCTTGGTGCTTTGTGACCACCTAGAGGGGTGGGATAGGGAGGGTGGGAGGGAGGGAGATGCAAGAGGGAAGAGATATGGGAACATACGTATATGTATAACTGATTCACTTTGTTACACAGCAGAAACTAACACACCATTGTAAAGCAAGTATACTCCAATAAAGATGTTAAAATAAATAAATAAATAAATAAAAAAGGCTCAGCAGGACCCCAAACCTGGCAAAGTAGGACAAGCCGCCACACTGGCTGGACACAGCCTAAGGGAACGCAGCGGGCAGGGGGTCCTGAGGTCCGAGCCTCGGAGCCACCTGCCGCTTTGGAAACATAAAGTTCAAGGGCCAGGCTATCCCAATCGTCAGCCTTCTCAGGCCTGCAGGGGAACAGGGAGGATTCTGCAGACCCAGGCCCCACAGTCACACACAGGTACCCCCTGCATGCTTGCACACGGGCATGCTCAAGGGCACACGCACCCAACAGCTGCAGAGGCCTCTGCACACAGGTGTGCCCATCTACACCCCACGCAGTCACAGCACACTCACCCCAAAAGAGGCCTGCACCCCCAGGCACGCACCCAGCTCCCAGCCACCCGGCAAGCCCAGACCCCCAGTGAGAGAGGCCCCCAGCCCTGCCTGGAGCCCTCCTAGCCCATCTTCAAGGAGGCCTCAGTCCCAGCCTCACCGCAGGTCTCTGCTCCCACCTGGTGGCCATTTGAGGAACCAGAGGGGACTCAGCCAAAGACAGAAGGAAGCTGTGGGTGTGGGAGGCAGCGTGACTTGAGGGGGACCCACGCCCACCGCAGGGTTACAGGGGCTTAGGGGGATCACGGGACTCAAGTTCCTCCTACCAGGTTGGGTCCCAATCCCCGCACTTTTAGGCTCTTTGACCCAGGCCGTGTAGCAGACGCCGCAATCGAGGACAGTCACGGTCGAGAGAACTGGGCTTGCGGAGAGACCTGTGACAAACACCCCTCCCAGGGGCCCCTAAGGAACCAGAGCAGGCTCTCGGGGCCTTGGGCTGCAGTAACAGAAGCACAGCCTGCCTGGCAACGGAGGGGAGAGTGCAGCGTCGCCCTTCCAGGCTAATGAGAACTTACTGTATAGCACAGGGAACTCTACTCAATGCTCTGTGGTGACCTAAATGGGAAGGAAATCCAAAAAAGAGGGGATATATGTATATGTATAGCTGATTCACTTTGCTGTACAGCAGAACTACGCTCAAATAAAATTAATTTTTTAAAAAAGGTGCCTTTTGTTATGTTAATGAGGTGACTTTTGGAAAGCCAAATATATATGAGATGACCAAATATATATATATATATATATATAATATTTTTTTTTCCTTTCTAGATTACCAGTTTATTATAAAAAGATCTAACTCAGGAACAGCCATATGGAAGAGACGCACAGGGCAAGGTATGGGGAAAGGGGTGCAAAGCTTCCATGCTGTCCCACCTGGCACCTCCCTGGGTACACCAATCCAGAAGCTCTCCAAACTCCATTCTTTTCTTTTTTTTTTTTTTTAATAATTTTGAAGAACGTTTTTTTAAAATTATTTATTTATTTATTTATTTTAGTTGTGTTGGGTCTTCGTTTCTGTGCAAGGGCTTTCTCTAGTTGTGGCAAGCGGGGGCCACTCTTCATCGCGATGCGCGGGTCTCTCACCATCGCGGCCTCTCTTGTTGCGGAGCACAGGCTCCAGACGCACAGGCTCAGCAGTTGTGGCTCACGGGCCCACTTGCTCCGTGTCATGTGGGATCTTCCCAGACCAGGGCTCGAGCCCGCGTCCCCTGCATTGGCAGGCAGACTCTCAACCACTGCGCCACCAGGGAAGCCCCAAACTCCATTCTTTTAATTTCACTGAAGCTTCGTTATGTAGACAGGATTAACTGATTCAACCTCAAGCCCCTCTCCCCTTCAAGGGGGTGGGGGGGAGGGTGGAAGAGACTGAAAGTTCCAATCCTCTAATTCTGGTTGGTTCCCCTGGCAACCAGCCCCTTCCTTAGGGGCTTTCCAAAAGTCACCTCATTAACACAAACTCAGGTGTGGTTGAAAGGGTTTTGTTATGAATATCAAAAGACACTCCTATCTGGAAATTCCACGGGGTTTAGAAGTTTTGTGCCAGGAATGAGGGACAAAGACCAAATATATATTTTATTATACCTACTGCCTAATACTAAATCTTACTGCTAATAAGGTAAGTACAATTAAAACGATAGTGAAATACCATTTTCACCTATCCAATTGGCCACATGGAAAAGTTTGATATTACTCTGTGTTGGTGAGGATACTGGGGAACAGGCAATCTCATACACTGCTAGCTAGTGCAAGTATGAAGGGCAGCATCTGCTGAAATTTTCAATGCATATTTCCTTTAATCCAGCAAGTCCACTTTTGTGGGCAATTCAGAACCCTCTCTAGAATAAGGGTCAGCAAATTTTTTTTTTCCAAAAAGGGCGAAAATGTAAATATTTTAAGGTTTGGGCCACGTGGGAGATGGCCAAATATATATTTTTGGTCCGAATGACCAAATATGTATTTTTCTTCATAAATCACAATATTGCACCCAGCTCAATAAAAATCTCCAAATGCTTTGCACATCAGCTGGCTTTGACAAGTCTTCACCTCTCCCCCCACCCCCTTCCTCTCTCCCTAAATCATGCTCTGAGTGTTTCTTGAAGAAATAGAAAAATCTTGGCTCCTCCAGCACATTGCCTCTCCACTCTCCATATTTGTGGTTGCCTCACTGACCCAGGTTGGCCACACGTCCCTTGCCAGCCACCTTACAGCCTGGTGAGATCCTGGACCTCCCAGATGGGCCTCCTGGCCTAGGGATGACCAGTAATATTTCTCTCAAATGCTAGCATCTACTGATCTGTAGTTGGGGACTGCCTGGAGTGTTGTATTGAGAAGGATCCTGAGCTATGGCTGAACTAGCAAGAAAGTGTGTGGTGATTGACTAGCAATGTCTGCCATGGGCGCAGGAATGGTTCGGAGTGGTGCCTGTGCCAAGTATTTGCTATTTCCAGCCTGGGGCTTCCCCTGCCACAGTGAGGCAAGAGGCTGGTCAGTCTTTTGCTGGGAGGCTCCCCTGACTGCTCCATCACAGGGCTGTCTTTCTACCCCTGCTCCCTTGCTACCTGGAGTTTTGCTGTCTAATACGGCAGCCACTAGCCACATGGGGCTATTTCAATTTAAATGAATTAAAATTAAATTAAAACCTCAGGGGCTTCCCTGGTGGCACAGTGGTTAAGAATCCGCCTGTCAATGCAGGGGACACGGGTTTAAGCCCTGGTCCGGGAAGATCCCACATGCCTCGGAGCAACTAAGCCCGTGCACTACAACTACTGAGCCTGCGCTCTAGAGCCGGTGAGCCACAACTACTGAAGCCCACGCACCACAACTACTGAAGCCCGCGTGCTACAGCCCGTGCTCTGCAACAAGAGAAGCTACCACAGTGAGAAGCCCTCACACCACAACGAAGAGCAGCCCCCGCTCGCCGCAACTAGAGAAAACCCGTGCACAGCAACGAAGACTCAACGCAGCCAAAAATAAATAAATAAATAATTTAAAAAACACACACGTAAGATGATTTTTTTTAAAAAAGATCTGTATGTAGAACACTGAGCACCTAAGGGCTCGATTATGGGCTGTTATCATTCAAACGGGACTGATACAGAACTTTTCAAAGCTTCTGCTTCTGAGGTTTACACGTGCTGCTATGCCTAAGCCGGAAACTGATCATCACCATCTTTACATCACTTTGTGAAGTCATAACAATGGTGTTATGCATCTAGGGTTTTACAGGCAGTCCCAATTTCACATATTTAACACATTCTCCTGCCAAGAACCAAATACTTTATTTCAAAAATAAAATTACACTTCAGAACATAATATGGTAACCAGAGCCGAACCTAAGCTCCCACAATAACAACCAGAAAACTGGACAAAGTATATGAAGTAACTGTTTTCAGACACAGAAGGGGCTAGAGTCCCTGAAAGAAGGGAAGCAAGCTAGGAGGACCCCAGGCTGCGTCAGCTCTTCGCCTGGAGGCACTTTCTGAAATGTGGTGCTGGGAGGGGGACCCAAGCAGACCATGGTGGTCCTGCCGAGGCAAAGGCACCAGGAGTTCACGGAAGACGAGGTGCCTGGAAACACCAGAAAAATAAATGAAATGAAGAGCTATATAGCTATTATAAGCCAGTGGTGATGACAACTTACTAGGATATACTCAATCCAAAAGAAGACTGGAGAAGAAAAAAGCAACAAGGAAACAAATAATACATACGAGATTTAAATCCAACTAAACTGGTAATTATTCAAGTGTAAATGGTCTAAATAGTCTAATTACAAGGCAGAGGTCAGAGAACAGACATACCATGCAAACACCAATATCAAGAAAGCTCGAGTGATTATAACAATATTAGACAAAGTAGACGTCAGAACAAATATATTATTACCAGGACAGACTTCTCATCATGATAAAAGTGGTAGATTCATCAAGATGACATAACAATCATAATGTGTGTGTACTGGGAATTCCCTGGCGGTAAGTGGTTAGGGGTCCATGCTTCCACTGCAGGGGGCACAGGTTCAATCTCTGGTCGGGGGACTAAGATCCCGCAAGCTGCATGGTACGACCAAAAAACAAAAAAATACCGTGTGTACCTATCACAGGAGATGCAACAATGCCTCTCCTAGGCACTTACCAAAGAGAAATGACAGCATTTGTTCACAACAAGACTTGATGAAAAATATCCATAGCAGCTTTACTCATAATTTCCCTGAACTGGAAACAACCCGATGTCCATGAAAAGTGAAGTGTGTTAATAAGTCCATACATTGGAATACTATTCAGCAATAAAAGAAACAAAAACCCCAACACAAGCAACATGATAATGAACCTCAAGGAAGAACATGGTGCTGAGGCAAAGGGGCCAGACCCAAAAGAGTGCATAGGATTTGATTCTATTGATAGGATGTTCTAGAAAAGGCAAATATAATCTATTGTGACTGGAAGCAGAAGCAGATCAGTGTTTGCCTGGGGCTGGGTGGGATGAGCTATTTAGAAACGGGCCCAGAGTGTACTTTTTAAAGTGATGGAAATGGTCCATATATGGATCGTGGTAACAGGTACGCGGGTGCACACTTTTGTCAAAACTCAAACTCTATACTTAAATTGGATGTATTTTATTGTGAGTGTTTTATACCTCAATAAAATTGCTTTTTAAAAGAACAAAAGCATACAGCATATTTATCAGTAAACAAAGAAAAATTAAGTAACAACTGGATCCTTAGACATGTGGTATCTCACGAGAAGGAAATCAGGCATATTCTGAAAGAGATAAGCTAAAAAGTTAACACTAGAAGAAAAGGGCCCAAATCAATGTTCCCAATAAGCTATCCTATTTCAAGTTCTCTTCCATCACCAATTCTGAACCCACTTCTTGGTTTAAAAGTAGAAGCCACAAAACAAACCTAATTTCAATCTTCTGAAATAGTCATAGATTATATGGTAAGCAAATGAATTCTGAAAGAGCAAACTTTGAAGACAATGAATTAAAAAATAAAATCAAAGCAGTGAAATATTTCCAGTAAGGAAAAAAAAAAAAGATTTCTTTGGAGAGTAAGTGCCTCTTACAAGGGAAGAAAGAATATGTGCTTCTTGAAGAAGCTGTCCTAGTTGCTCTCACTGTGTTCTACTGTTATAAACAGTCTCTTTGAGGGACTAAAGCAATTCTCTCTGCCCCCACCTCCATCCACACTTTGCTGGGATTTCTCTTGGAAACCACCAAATCACAAGAATCTTCTCTGTTCATCAGCGAGCAGAGTTGGGACAAAGCTCTGAACTCTAAGGCTGACCTAAAAGCATCACGCAGAACACAGAGCGGGTGTGACAATACTCTTCAGCAGACGGCCCACTGTGCAAAGCAAGCAAGTCACCTTAATTCCGAGATGCATGAACACAGTCATCGCCCTACACCCTCAGGCTCTTGCCTGAGCCTTTCTTTCACCTTCTGACCCCAGCTGAACCCAAGCACATGGTACCCTGCAAGCCCCTGTGCCTCCCACCCGCTTTTGTACCACAGCACAATTCACTGCAAATCTATCCTCCCATCTTCAGATGACTTCTCACCACCTCCACTGCTGGCCGCTGGTCCCAAAGCCGGGATCATCTCTTGCTGAGCGCTGCAGCATCTCCTGCTTCTTGCTTCCACAGCACCGAGACGATGCTGCATGAGCACTTGAGTCAGGGTGTGCCGCCCCAGTGCTCAAACTTTCCTGTGCCCCATCCCAGGACCAGTAAAAGTGGAGATCCTCGTGATTGCCTAAAAAGCCTCGCCAACCACCCCCCACCTGTCTCGCGGTCCCTCGCACTCAGCCCCTTGGCTGCAGCCACCTTGCTCTTCCTCCACCACGTGGTTCCAGTCTTAGGGTCTCTGCCCTGCTGAGCCCTCTGCCTGGACCCACTTCCCCCCAGTACACAGGGGCTCAGCCCTCACACCTCCCCAGGACGCTGTTCAACCGTCCCTTTATAAGTGGTGCCTTCTCCAAACACCCTTTTGAAACTGCCGCACATACCGGCAAGCCCTGCCCCCCTCTGGCCTCTACAATTCTCCACAACATTTACTACTGTGCGGACAGTGTGTATTCGTTGGTCTGTCTCCCGCCCCCCCCCCAACCCCCCGGTAGAATGTTAGCTCCAGGGACTTCCCTGGTGGTCCAGTGGCTAAGTGCAGGGGGGCCCGGGTTCGATCCCTGGTCAGGGCACTAGATCCCACATGCCACAACTAAGAGTTCGCATGCTGCAACTAAAAGATCCCACGTGCCACAACTAAGACCCAGCGCAGCCAAATAAATAATTAAATAAGTATATTAAACAAAGAATGTCAGCTCCATAGGGGCACCCATAGCAGTACTATTCACGGATGCATGGTACACAGTGAAAGTCACTGAACGAAGGACGGAATTTTTAGTAGATTTCAAACAAAGCCCGAGAACCACCTCATAGCATATCTCTACATTTCCTGGTCTTGACTTTGACTAGAAGTAGGAATACTAAAATAAATCAAAAATAATGTATAAAACCCTCAGAAAAGGTATCTCCCAAAGAGCTAAAACCAGGGGATATTAATGACAGTGCACTGCCACCTGGAATTTCAGGCGTTTGGGGCTCCTAAAGTCCTAAACCCGCCCAATCATCCCTCTACTGTCAGTTCAAAAAGCTGACGGTCAACTTTTCCAGTAGAGGTGATGTTTCCTGGGTCCTTAGAACTCTCTAGGAATATATATTAAGACCCCAGCTTTGCTAATATTGCTAGAGCATGTAGCATTTTCCCTTAATTATGTGGACCCAGGCAACGAGACAGCTACAAAGTTGAGTCAGTTGCAGATGTTGGCTGATTGGCTAGACTTTCCTTTTGGCTAAGAGTGGTTTCCCCACACTTGCCGTGGGATCTAAACTCATGGCTCTGAAACATCACCAGTAGCCCCTTCCAAGAATTTCGGAGACTTCTGGGCAGTAGTAAACACTCCTTACAGCTGTCTGATACTGGCATGCCAGAGGTCTGTGGGTTTCACATCCATCCTTTTGCAGAGTGAGCTGGTGGCAGGTGGAAAGTCCTCTGTGGCCTGACGCTGTTCTAGTCTCCCCTATGTGCTGTTTTGTTTAATAAGACATTTCCAGTGGAGCACTTAATATATATTAGATTCTCAATGTCTCATTCAACAAAGCACATAAAGCAGAGACCTGTGCACTGCCCCCAAATTCTGGATTTTAGTATCATGATATATTAACTAGGAATTGTATAGTTTATATGCTTTTTTAAAAAACAAACTCCAGCACTACTTACAATAGCCAAGACATGGAAGCAGCCTAAATGTCCGTCCACAGATGAATGGATAAAGATGATGTGGTATATATCAATATATACACAATGGTATATTATGCAGCCATAAAAAAGAATGAAATAATGCCATTTGCAGCAACATGGACGGACCTAGAGATGATCATACTAAGTGAAGTGAGTCAGACAGAGAAAGACAAATATTACATGGTATCACTTATACATGGAATCTAAAAAAATGATACAAATGAACTGATTTACAAAACAGAAATAGACTCACAGACATAGAAAACAAACTTATGGCTACCGAAGGAGAAACGTGGGGAGGGATAAATTAGGAGTTTGGGATTAACAGATACACACCATTATATATAAAATAGATAAACACAAGGACCTACTGTATGGCACAGGGAACTACATTCAGTATCTTGTAATAACCTATAATGGAAAAGAATCTGAAAAACAATATATATATGTATAGCTGAATCACTTTGCTGTACACCTGAAACTAACACAACATTCTATCAACTATACTTCAATTAAAAAAAACCCCAGGGCTTCCCTGGTGGCGCAGTGGTTGAGAATCTGCCTGCCAATGCAGGGGACACGGGTTCGAGCCCTGGTCTGGGAAGATCCCACATGCCGCGGAGCAACTAGGCCCGTGAGCCACAACTACTGAGCCTGCGCGTCTGGAGCCTGTGCTCCGCAACAAGAGAGGCCGCGAGAGTGAGAGGCCGGCGCACCGCGATGAAGAGTGGCCCCCGCTTGCCGCAACTGGAGAAAAGCCCTCGCGTAGAAACAAAGACCCAACACAGCCAAAAATAAATATAAATAAATAAATTTAAAGAAAAAAATAAAATAAAAAAAAAAACCCCGAGGCGTGCTCATTTCCCCACTAACTTTTCCTGGTGACAGACGGAAAATAGCAGTTGTGAAGTGCCTACCTCCTATTCAGGCTCTGCTTTTTGGGGGATGGGCAAACTTGGTCACATTATTTTAACTAGCATAGAAAATACTAGTGCTGTGTTTAGTACACAGGTGGCCATCACTGTCTTAAACCAACAGTAATTCCCATCAACCACGGGCTCAGAAGAGCTCAGGGAAAATTAAATAGCAACCACCTACAAGATCAGAGAGAGAGTTGCCAGCCTGCAGATCAGGGGTCTGGTGGTCACATGCCAGGGTTCCTATAGTTCTAGTGATTAGCAGATGTTAAAGGATTGTGCCATTCCAGCAGAAGTGTAGCTCTTCTGAATTTTTCTGGGAAGAGATAATCATGGCTGATCTTAGAACCTGAATGATGTCTTGTAAGAGGAAAACCGGCCCAAATAAACTGGTTTAAAATAAACGAACAAAAAAGACAACGAAATTTCTCATAGGACTGGTTTAAGCCTTTTTACTCTCTTTGAAAGCTGCCACAATTTTCTCAGATGTCCCCAGTTTTCAGAGCCGCAGAGGCTGCGTGGCAGGGCAGGTGGCGTCTCCAACCTGGGGCGCCAATACCCAGGCTTGTGGGAGCCAACACAGATAAGGAGTCAGCCCAAAGGACTGCCTACCAGTGGGGTTTGGACTCACAGCCTTTCCCTCTTCTTCAGTGTCTTTCCTCTCTAGGCGGCATTTCTGTCTAGAGATGCAAGTTGAAAGTGCAGAATCTGTGTCCATCATTTCTGTGGGTTCCTCACCACCCGTTGCCTGTGGCTGCCTGGCCTCTTCAATTGAAAATCCAATCAGCTGTGCTTAGCCAAGTGTTTACCTCTGCTGTTTGAAAGTTTAAATGGATCTTTAACTCTTTCCCTCACTAGAAGTCTCCACAAAGCCATGGATAATTGATGCAGGGTTGAATGGGGCCTCAGGTTTTCTTCTCTTTTGGGGCTGGTGGCTCTCAGCTGGAGGAAGTTTTACACGTCAGACAGGGTGGGACGGCGGCCATCTGTGACTGTCAATCAGGGAGGCTGTTTGTCTGGGGAAGGCCCTGCACAGGGACACAAACAAACTCTTCCAAACAAAGGTGGAAACAAAAGAGAAAACAAAGCCTGAAGGGGGGTTCCCAGGTTAAGATTTCCCTCTCTACGACCACAAGCAAAAGGGCTCGATGTTCTATCATTTAACTCTGCTCTTCAAGTCAGAAGTTGCACAGAGGTTAAGTATTTGCAGATTTTAGCCACCTACCATGTTTTGAAGCACAAAGCACTTCGAGCAATAATTTTATAATCATAAAATAGGCTGGTAACTTTGTTCCTTGAAACTGACAAAAAAGTAAACCTAAAATGTTTTCCTCTGTGTCGCTTATTTTTTTTTTCAGTACTTCTGTGGTCCTGTATTTTGCATATAATTACCAAATTAAAAAAAGAGGTCTCTATGTCATGTCTGTGTCCATCTTTCTTTCTACAGGCCTGCTTAGAAAATCCTTTTAAAAAGAACTTTGGGGCTTCCCTGGTGGCGCAGTGGTTGAGACTCTGCCTGCTAATGCAGGGGACACGGGTTCGAGCCCTGCTCTGGGAAGATCCCGCATGCCGCAGAGCAACTAGGCCCGTGAGCCACAACTACTGAGCCTGCGCGTCTGGAGCCTGTGCTCCGCAACGAAAGGCCACGATAGTGAGGCCCACGCACCGCGATGAAGAGTGGCCCCCACTTGCCGCAGCTAGAGGAAGCCCTCGCACAGAAACGAAGACCCAACACAGCCAAAAATAAATAAATAAATAAATAAATAATAATTAAAAAAAAAGAACTTTGTAAGGTAGCAATTTCTGTCTTTCCAATGTATCCTTTTTATAATGAAACATACTTTTTTTTTCAAAGTCCATGGCAAGTATATTTCTTATGCCTTAGCCCCAAACGCCAAATATAATTTCTGCATTCTTTCAACCCGAATGTTCTTTGAAAGCATGCTAAATATGTTTGAGACCAACGTTAATAAATATTTAAGAAATTAAAGTGAAAAGTAAAAATCGAAAAGAAAAGGCACCAGACTGGAAAGAAAGGAGTACATTTGTTTTTATTCAGAGACAGGATCTTACATGTAGAAAATCCTGAAGAACTCACACACATACACACATACACAAATCTACTAGAACTAATAAATTAGTTCAGCAAGATTGTAGGATACAAGATCACCATACAAAATCCAATTCTATTTCCATGTACTAGCAATGAACAACCAAAAATGAAATTAAAGAAACAATTTCATCCATAATAGCATCAAAAACATTAAAATATTTGTGAATAAATTTAAGAAGACACATAAGACTGAAAACTACAAAGCACTGCTGAGAGAAATTAGGGACGACGTAAACAACTGTAGAGACATTTCATTCATGGATTGGAAGACTTAATGTTGTTAAAATGACAGTTGTCTCCAAATCTATACATTCAACAAAATCCCTACCAAAATCTGAGTAGGCTTTTTTTTGAGGGGGGGCAGAAATTGAAAAACTGATGCTAAAATTCATATGGAAATGCAAAGGATCCAGAAGAGCCAAAAACAAGTTTGAAAAAAAAAAAGAAAGAAAAGAATAAAGTGAGAAGATTTTTATTTCCTGATTTCAAAACTTACTATAAAGCTACAGTAATCAAGACACTGTGGGACCAGCATAAGGAGAGACATATACATCAACAGAACAAAACTAAGAGTCCAGACATAAGTCCTTAAGTTTATGGTCAATCAATTTTTAACAAAGGTGCCAAGACAATCCAACGGGGGAAGAAAACGTTTTTATCTTCAAACAAAAAAACAAACATTTTTCAGACAACTAGATAGCCACATGCAAAAAAAGAAGAATTTAGACCCTTACCTCACGTTATACATGACAACTCAAAAATCAAACAAAGACCTAAGAGCTAAAATGCTAAAACACTTCTAGAAGAAAAAGAGAAAAAAATCTTTGGGGAATTCAGTTAGGCAAAAAGTTCTTAGATAAGACACTAAAATTCATTCAAAAAGTTGTAAACTGGACTTCAAAATTAAAACCTTCTGTACTTCAAAAGTCACTATGAAGAAAATGAAAAAGAAGCCACTGACTGGGAGGAAGTATTTGTGAATTATACACATGATAAATAACATAAATAAAGACAATCAATTTTTTAAATGGGCATAAGATTTAAATAGATATTTCACCAAAGAAGATATAAGAATGGCTAATCACCACAAACATGTCCAATATCACTAACTGTTAGGGAAATGCAAACCAAGACCCCAATGAAGCACCACTTCACACCCACTAGGAAGGCTAGAATCAAAGACAACAGCAAGTGTTGATGAGGCTATGGCAAACCTGGAACTCTCATAAAATGATGGTGAGAATGTAAATGTAGTATAATTTAGAAAGCAACTAGTGATTCCTTAGAAAGTTAAACATGAATTCACCATACAGCCCAGCAATTCCACTCCTAGTTACATACCCAGGAGAAATGAAAACATACATCCACACTTGTACGTGAATGTGAACACAGCAGCATCGTTTGTAATAGACCAAAAGTGGGAATAATTCAAATGTCCATCAACTGGCGAAGGGATAAACAAAATGTGGTCTATCCACGTAATGGAATATTATTCAGCAACAAAAGGGAACGAGAGACCGGAACACACAACGTGGATCAACCTCCAAAACCTGGTGTTAAATGAAAGAAGCCATGTGCAAAAGACAAACAGTCTACAACCTGTAAGATTCCACTCATATGAAATGTTCAGAAAAGGAAAATTACTATAGAGACAGAAAGCAGATTATTGGTTGCCTGGGGATGGGAGCAGGAAGTGACTACAAGTGGGCACAGGGGGTCTCTTTGACACATGGAAATGTTTTAAAATTAGACTGTGGTGCTGGCTGCACAACTCAGAGTTTACTAAAACTCATCAAATTTACACTCATAGTGAGTGAATTTTATAACATGTAATAGCATGCCTCGATAAAGCTGTTTTTCAAAGAGTAAAAGTTGCAAAATTTTGTTTTGACCAAAACCATGTTTCAAAGACACCAATTCTCACACGAATTCAAAAAGATCAATATTCAGACTCTGGATTAAGCTCTGAAGTCAGTGTGAGAAAATGAAATGTCTTCCATGGCAATAATGATGTGACGTCATAGTACTTTAACCATGATGTTCTTTATATATGAGAGTAACATTTGCATACTTTATGAATTAAGCATCTATTTTGGAGTCTCCTTATAATCGGAAACATCCTTCTCTAACAGGAGAGGGTATGCAGTCAGAGAAGTGAGTAGATTGTCAACAGACAGATGGAATTTATCAAATGTTATGTGCCCCACGTGCATATGATGAAATTATTTCAGTATATCACAGAAGAAAATGGTAGCAAAACATCTTAACCATACAAATTGATTTTAACCGACAAATTGATTTTACTGTCTATTTGATAACCAGTATCCCTTTAAAACCATTCTTTCAATGAGCCAAACCCAGGACACTTGTCAATCTCTAAATGAGTAAGTTTTACTGACAGCAAATTAGGAATCCACTTCATTGGTGTCCGTTAAGACGTATGGTTTCTATGTTAGGATGAGGAAGATAAAGGCAGCTGTCATTTACTTAACCTTTTTTATTCTGGAAACCGGCAATTAAAAACAAAGAAGTTAAGCATTGATCCTGCTCTATTAGTCTTCTATTGCTGTGTAACAAATATCCACAAACTCAGTGACTTAAAAACACCACTAATAAATACCTCCCAGTTCTGGAGGTCAGAAGTCCTGGCTGGCTCTGCTGGGTTTTCTGCCTAGGGGCTCACAAAGCCAGAATCAAGGTGCTGGCAACCTGGGTTCTTATCTAGAGGCTCCAGGGAGGAATCTGCTCCCAAACTCATTCATGCTGTTGGCAGAATGCAGGTCCGAGGGCTGTAGGACTGAGGTCCCCGTTCCCTTGCTGCCTGCCAAGGAGGAGGGGTCACCCTCAGCTCCTCGACACACTCACAATCCTTCTCATGGGGCCCCCTCCACCTGCAAAGTTGCCAAGGGTGCGTCCCACCTTTCTCCTGCTTCAATCTCTCTGACTTCTGCTGCCGGCCTGAGGACATTCTCTGCTTTTAAAGGGCTGGTGTGAGCAAATTCAACCCACCCAGAACACAACCTTAATTATATCTGCAAAATCTCTTTCAGCGGGTTACCCCTGGGAGTAACCCCTGGAGGCTTTTAAAAGTCACGGGAGACGTCGCAGAAATCTGCCAACCGCACCTGACTGTCTTTACAGGCAAATATATAGCGCAAGTGGATGAGTAAAAAGCAGTCAACGTGGAAGGAATGGCATGATTAGCAAACTCACTGCTTCCTAACTTCCTAATAAAATAATCGATTTATGCAGAGATCGTCAGTGAAAATGAAACGAATGGCAGATGACAGCTGAATGAGGAGCCGGAGAGCTGAGCGCACCTGAGCCCACTTTAGAGAAGTGACGGACGGCAGAGCGGCCCCTACGTGTCATGTGCCTCTTGCTACAAAGTCCGAACCTAACACGCTAATCCAGCTGTTGGAGCTGGCTTTCAGCTCATAGGAAATTTAGGAAGCAGAAGTGCAATTTAAATGACACCACGAAAAAGCAAACAGAGAAATCCAGAATGTGGAACACTCTACAGCCGGCCCAGTTTCTTCAATACGTCAATTACCTGGGGGTGGGGGTGGGGGTGGGGTGGGGGGCTGTTCTGGATTAATGGGATGTTATTACCAATTACAATACAAGAACAATATTTGGATCCTGATTCAAAAAACACAAGAGTAAAAGGACATTTTAAAGTTAATCAGAAAAACCTGAATATGGACTCAGTATTAAAGTAAGAATCATCATTTTCATTGGTTGGCATAAAGGTCTTAAGGTTGTATGAGAAAACATTCAGATTTTTTAGAGACGCACATAGGGCTGAAATGCTACGAGGGGTTTGCTAATTGCTTTAAAATATTCCGGCAACCACAAGAAGAGGGGATGGACAAAGCAGGTACACAAAATGTTGAAACATACCGAATCTGGCTGATGTATATGCATGGGGGCTCATTGTTCTGGTCCACTTTTACCCCGGACTAAACATTTTTATAATAAACGATTTCATTTAAGAGATTTCATTCATTGAGCATCTGCTGAGAATCAATCACTGTGCTCAGGGCTTCGCATCCACTTCCTGCTGGATCCTCACTACAGCCTTATGAAGCAGGTACCATTTGTATCCCCACTTTTATAGCTAAGAATATGAAACAACGACCAGTGTGGGGTGTAGCCGACAGGCCTGCCAATTGCCCGCCACCCCAGCGAAGCCTCAGAGGCCAAGGAAATGAAAGATTTCTACATTTTTTGGTTTCACAAAGCAGTCTGACAAGTCGCCTGCAGCCCGCGTTGGAGGGCGATCCCCCAAACCATGCGCCAACCGCAGCACAGGGGATGCTGGAAGGTTCGGAAGGAGACAAAAGGCGGAGACAGGTAGAGGGTGAAAGAGAAACAGAGGGACCACAGAAAAGCAACAAGGTGGAAACACACGGAGACAGTCACGGAAAGGGGCGGAGGGAAGAGATGGGGAGACAGTGGGGAAGAGGGATGTGCTTGAAGGGGGATGTCACAGACCTAGAGTCAGACAAAGCTACTGCAACCTTGGTCCACCTTCCACTCTGCCCCACCCCTCACACCAACCAGAAAACGGGAACGCCTCGGAGCAAAGGAGGGACCAGACACGTTCAGTATAGAGCTCTGTCCACGTGTAGTTACAGATCCGTGTCAGGCACGGTTACCTTGTCCCCTCTCCCCATCCCCCAGCCCCCATCCCGTGACCTTCTCCCCAGACAGCTCACCAGCTCCAAGCTCAGAGTCAGGAGGAAGGGAAGGAGGAGTTATTTATTTATCTAAACCATGTTTCAGTTTTTTAACGGCCTAACTGAGATAAAAGTCACAGACCCTCAGTGCCCAGCAAAGCTGTTCTCAGCGGGGAAAGTCTGTGAGGCTGAAGTTAATAGCACGAGGGCCACGTTAATGCCACTAGGGGGTTCAGATCAGAGGCTCCTGGAGGCGGCTTCAGGTGACGGTTTAATCACAACGGAAAAAACGGGTCTGGGGTTTGCAACGTGTGACTGGGGGGGTGGGGGGAGTGGGGATGGCAGAAAGGGGTTACAGGAGGGAGCGTGGGGAGCAGAAAACACAAAGGAAGACAGAATCCTCAAACAGAATCCTCAATGCCTTTCAGAGACTGGAACTAGACCTGCAGAGGAGGGCAGCCCTGTCACACCGACCCCCCACCCCGCCCCGGGCATGTTAAAAACACGGAACCACTTGCTCAAATTACACGTTAAAAAACACCTTCTTGGCCTTCCCTGGTGGCGCAGTGGTTACGAATCCGCCTGCCAACGCAGGGGACACGGGTTCGAGCCCTGGTCCCGGAAGATCCCACAGGCCGCGGAGCAACTAAGCCTGTGCGCCACAACTACTGAGACTGCGCTCTAGAGCCCGCGAGCCACAACTACTGAGCCCGCGTGCCACAACTACTGAAGCCCGCGCACCCTAGAGCCCGTGCTCCACAATAAGAGAAGCCACCACAATGAGAGGCCTGCGCACTGTAACAAAGAGTAGCCCCCGCTCACCGCAACTAGAGGAAGCCAGTGCGCAGCAATGAAGACCCAACACAGCCAAAAATAAAATAAAATAAAAAATAAAATAAACTAAATTAAAAAAAAAAACTGTAAATGACGCCTGCCCTCAAAAAATGCCCTGGGGTAGGGCATAGGCAAGGAAATTCAACACATGACAAATTTTTCAAGAACTCAATATGAAGAGGGAAGGTGTAGTCACTCTTTAAAAAAAAAGGAAAAGAAAAAAAAGGACATGCCTAAAGTTCACTATGAGGAATTCTTAGCCATATGCAAATCCAACGTCCAAAAAGGTTTCAGCTCACACCAGTCAAATGACCATCAGCAAAAAGTCTACAAACTATAAATGCTGAAGGGCTTGTAGAGAACTGTGTACCTTCTAGCTGCTGGTGGGATGTAAAGTGGTAACAGCACTAACACAAACTAAATGGAGCAGCTTTAAAAGGTAAAAATTCAGCTACCATATGATGCGGCAGGGCACCTTTTGGGCCTATAACCTAAGGCCACCAGAATCGGAAAGACAGAGGCAGGCAAATGTGCACTGCAGCAATATTGAAATAGCCAAGATATGGAAGCAAAAAAAAGGTCCATAAACAGATGAATGGACAAAAGAAGAAGTGGTATATAGACAGAATGGAATATAAGTCACGAAAAAAAATAAAAGAATGGCATATGCAGCACCACACATGAGCCTAGAGATAATCACACAACGTGAAGTAAATCAGAATGCGAAAGACAAATGCCTTTTGAGGTCACTTATGTTATCTGAAAATTCATAAAAATGAACATATTTCCACAGAGAAAGGCAATCTCAGATTGAGAAGACAAACTTATGGTTAAGCCAAAGAAAAGGTGTGAGGAATGGATAAATTAGGATATTGGGGTTAACACACATATACTAATACATATAAAATATATAATCCCCAAAGACCTATGGAATACCAAGAGTGGTCTACTCAACACTCTGTAATAACCTACATGGAAAAGAACCCAAAGATCAATAGATATATGTATATGTGTAAATGAACAAGATTCTGTACACCTAGAAAAAAAGACATTTTTCAATCAAGTTTGCTCTGATAAAAACTACAACTTAAAGACACAGACAAGAATTAAGGAGGCTAAAACTTATGGGGGTTTGTCCTGGCACATTCCACTCTAATCTGCAACCTAAAAGCACAACTTGCAGCAAGGTTCTGTTTCCCTAGCAAGCAGAGTTGGCAACGTAGAAGTCTTCCCACCCTAAGGCCGTTTCCTCAAACAGCAGCTCAAATCTACTGCTAATGGTCACTAATAGTCACAAGGACTGCAGGGCTGTAAATGACTCATGCCCTCAAAAAATATCCTGGGGCAGGGAATGGCCAAAAAATCCAAACGCGGCAAATTTTTCAAGAAGGCAATTAGAAGTTGTAAGTTTAGCTCAATCTTAAAAAAAAATGAAAAGGACATTGATAAACGCAAAACATCAGGAATTGTCAGACGCATGGAAACCCAATCTACACAAAGGTATCACCTCACACCAGTCAGAATGACCATCAGCAAAAAGTCAACAAACAATAGATGTTGAAGAAGTTGTGGAGAACAGCATAACCTCTCGGTCTAAGTGGGATGTAAAGTGGTAACAGCCAATAATAGGAACAGAATGGCAGTGTGTTTAAAGGTAAAAAGTGAGTCACCATATGATCTGGAAGGCCCACTATTGGGCCTGTCACCTGTGAAAGCCAGAATCCAAAAGACACGGGATGGAAAATCGTGTATTGCAGCAGTATTTACAATAGGCAAGACATGGAAGCAAACAAAATGCCCATCAACAGATAAATGGACAAAGAAGAAGTGGTATACGTACCGAATGGAATAGTAGCCTCGGGAAAAAAATGAACAATGCCGTTTACAGGACTACAGATGAGCCTAGAAATAATCATATTAGGTTAAGTCAGTCAAAAGGGAATGACAAATATCCTATGATATCATTTATACATGTTATCCTAAGATTGCTACCAATGAACATATTTCCACAGAAAAAGACACTCACAGACTTATAAAACTAATGGTTAACCAAAATGAAAGGTGGGAGGATGGATAATTTAGGACTAAGGGACTAACATACATAGATTAATGTATGTTAAATGTATATAAACATATAACATATAAACTATATGAATTATATAATCACGAATACATAGAAAATATATAATGACAAAACACCTACCAAATACCAAGGGAGGTCTACTCAACATTCTGTAATAACATACATGGTAACAGGATCCGAAGATGAACAGACATATGCATGAATCATTGAGCAGATTCTGTACAGCCAAACAACCACAACACTCTAATCAAATTTACTCCGATAAGAAATAGAAATTAAATTTAAAAAACAAACATAAGTAAGGAGACATAAACTTCTGGGGGCTTGTCCCAGCACATTCCACTCTAATTTACAACCTTGGAACGCTACCTCCAGGAAGACTCTGTTGCCCTAGTAACAAGAGTTGAGAACGAAATAATGCTGCCACCTTGTGGCTCTTTCCCACAACAGCAGCTTTAAACCCAGTGCTAATGGTAGCTTAATAGTCACAAGGACTGCTGGGCTGTAAATGACGCCTGCCCTCAAAAAATGCCCTGGCGTAGGGAATAGGCAAGGAAATTCAACACATGACAAATTATTCAAGACGTCAATATGAAGAGGGAAGTTGTAGTCACTCTTTAAAAAAAAAGGGAAAAGAAAAAAAAGGACATGCCTAAAGCTCAGTATAAGGAATTATTAGCCACATGCAAATTCAACGTCAAAAAGGTTTCAGCTCACACCAGTCAAATGACCATCAGCAAACACTGCAGGATTCCACTCCCTGTGCTTTGTGGCTGCTTCCCAATAGCTATCTAGTTTACATTTGGTAGTGTATATATGTCCATGCCACTCTCTGACTTCATCCCAGATTACCCTTCCCCCTCCCTGTGTCCTCAAGTCCATTCTCTATGGCTGAGTCTTTATTCCTGTCCTGCCCCTAGGTTCTTCATAACCATTTTTTTCTTTTTTTTTAGATTCCATATATATGTGTTAGCATACGGTATTTGTTTTTCTCTTTCTGACTTACTTCACTCTGTATGACAGTCTCTAGGTCAATCCACCTCACTACAAATAACTCAATTTCATTTCTTTTTATGGCTGAGTAATAGTCCATTGTATATATGTGCCACAGCTTTATCCATTCATCTGTCGATCCTGCCAACACTTTTACTTTACTCAACTGAGACCAATGTCAGACTTGTAAGGTAATAAATTTACGATGTTTTGAGTCACTCAATTTGCGGTAATTCGTATGAAAGCAATAAAAAACAAATACAGAGGTCCTACAAGAGCCAGGCTATATATTTATATTTAAGTATTTCTAAAATGAATTTAACCCTGTGATTCACAGCAGCAGCAGCTTCCAAGGGATCCCACCACACACCTGAGGCGAAAGCAGCCTAATAAAGAAGCAGTGACAGCAGCAGGTCACTGCCCCACACTTGGGGTAGAGGGGGATTTGATCTACTGTAGCAGCAGCATAGCCTGAATGGGAATGCATCCTCCTGTGGCACTAGTCCCATCAGCATTAGTCTAATCTGCTAGCATCTGCTGTGCCAACAGGCCCAACGTATACAAACCCTCCAACTCAGTAGCATTAAGTGAGCCAGGCTCAGTGTTTCCTGAAACTCATATCCAATGGCACTGGAAAGCCCAGATATCACCTACTGTTATGAAAACATAAAAAACAATAACAGAAGACTGGCAACTTCAGAAAGAAAAGGCGAACAATGGAATGGGTGAAAACAAGTGGGATAAATATAAGAGACTATCATTAGTCTCATGAGTTTCTTAAATTCCCTATGATGGTCAAACAAAAATTATGACACCGTCTGATGTGGTTCTCAATGTATATAAAGGAAATACTACAGAAAATCATACTTTAAAACTGGGGACTATTAAGAGACCTAAATGGAAGTAAAATTTTGAAACTTCACTTGAAGTAATAAAAGACAGATTCCAGTAGGCTATGATAAGTTACATATGTATAGTGTAAGGCCAAAAGCAACCACTAAGAAAACTATACAAACAGTATACACAAATGATTATAAATAAATTAGATTAAAATGGACTTACCAAAAAATGTTTAAGTAACCCACAAGAAGGCAAAATAAGAGAAACACAGGATTGAGAAACTAAGGTAAAAGACAAAACAAAAAATAAAATGGTAGACCTAATCTTTAACATAGCAATAATTACATTAACTGTAAATGATCTAAATAACCAAGTCAAAGACAGAGATTGGAAGAGTAGATGAAAAAATCACAAGCATGATCCAACTCTATACTGTCTATAAGAAGCTTACTTTAAACATCATGATATAGGTAGTTCAAAGTAAAAGGATGAAAAAGGTATATCATGTGAACATTCATCAGAAAAAGCAGGAATGGCTATATTAATATCAGATAAAGTAGATTTCAGAGCAAAGGAAATTATTAGGGGCAAAGAGGGTCATTACATAAAGATAACAGGAATAATCCACCTAGATGACCTAGTGATACTAAATGTGTGTGCACCAAACAACAGAACTTCAAAACACATGAAGCAAACACTGAAAAAGGTAAAAGGAGAGAATTTCAAATCCACAATTATTATTTGAGACTTCAACACAGCAATTTATAGAACTCCCAGAGACAAAAATCAGCAAGGGTATGGAAGAACTGAAAACATCATCAATCAACAGGATATAACTGACATTTAAAGAACACACTCAATAAAAGCAGAATACATATTCAAGTGTCCATGGAACATTCACTCATATACCATACACTGGGTGATAAAAAAAAACATTAGCAGATTTAAAAGAATTAAAATCATAGAGAGTATGTTCTCTAGCCATAATGGAACCAGACTAGAAATCAATAACAGAAAGACAACAGGAAAATCTTCAATCACATGAAAACTAAACATCACAATTCCAAATAACTCATGGGTAAAAAGTCAAGGAAAAATTTTTAAATGCATAGAATAAAAGAAAATGGAGATATAACAGATCAACGTTTGTGGAATGAAGTGAAAGCAATGCTGAAAGGGAAGCTTATAGCACTAAATTGGGAAAGAAAATATTTCAAAGAAATAGTCTAATTTTCTATATTAAAATAGTAAAAACGGAAGAGGAAAAAACACTAAACAAGCAGAAAGAAGGAAATAATAAAGATGAAACAAAAATCCATGAAACTGAAAACAGGAAAATGGGGGGGGGGGAGGAAATCAATGAAACAAAAGGCTGGTTCTTCAAAATAAACAATCTCATCAAGAAAGATGTAGCAAGACTGATCAAGATAAAAAGAGAGATGGCACAAATCACAGATATCAGAAATGCAACCAGGGATACCATGACATATCCTGCAGGTTAATAAGGGACAAGTTATTATGAACAAGTCTACACTATAAATTCAAAAATGTGGATGAAATGGACCAATGCGTCTACACCCAAAACTACCAAAACTCAGCCAAGATGAAAGAGACAATCTCAATTTTCCTGTAACTATGAGAAACACTGATTTTTCATTTAAAAACTCCCAAAAGAAATATTCAGGCTTAGATGTTTCACTTTTACCCAAGACTTAAAGAATTAACACCAATTTTACATGACTTGATAAGAAACAGAAGTAGAGGGAACAGTTCCTAATTAATTTTATGAAGCCAGTATTACCTTGATACCAAAACCAGACTGGGATAGTATAGAAAGAAGAAAACTACAGGCCAGTATTTTTTATGAAATTGGCTGTAAAAATCCTCAGCCAAATATGAGCAAATTAACTCCAGAAATATATAAAAAGAATAATATACCATGACCAAGTGGTATTTATTCCAGTTATGCAAAGTTGGTTAAATATTTGAAAATCAAACAATGTAATCTACCATATCCAATAGATTAAGGGGGAAAAGTCATGTGATCCTAATCATTAATGCAGAGAAAGCATTTGACAAAATCCAATCCCATTCATGATTTTAAAAAAAGAAGAAAAGAAACTCCAAGCAAACTAGGAGTAGAAAAGGAACATACTGAAACTCATAAAGATGATCTACAAACAAACTATACCGACATTATATTTAACTGTGAAAGACTGAACGCTTTCTCTGTAAGATCAGAAACAAGGCACCGATATCTGCTCTCACCACTTTTATTAAATATATTACTGGAGGTTCTAGTAAGAAAATAAAGCAAAAATAAATAAACAGATACATTTAAAAGTTAAATTTTTAAAAAGTTTATTTAAAAGATGAAAGAACTATTCCTACTATGTTGAATAGGAAGGAATATATCCTCCTGAATGTTGAATAGTAATATATCCTATTATATTGAATAAGGAAAACTAAAACTGTCTGTATCTGAAGATGAGATGATAATCTAAATGGAGAAAATACCAAGGAATCCACAAAAAGCTTGAGAAATAATATTAGTTTGTAAATGTTTTAGAGTACAAGATCCACACAATTTTATCAAATTATATATTAATAACAAATGTGTAGAAGCTTAAATAAAAATATGTGATGCCATTTACAACTGACCTAAATAAATACTTAAATAGAAGCCCAATAAGACATTTATAGGACCTCTATACTGAAAATTACAAAATGCTGATGAAGAAAATTTTAAAAGTCCCAAACAAATAGGGAGACATACCTTGTTCATGGATTAGAAAACACAACATAATAAAGCTGTCAATTCTCCCCAAGTTAAGAGGCTTAACACAATTACTCTTAAAATGCCCTCAAGGTTTTTGTGGATGTAGACAAGCTTATTCTAAGATTTATATGGTAGGAAGAGGCTGAAGAATAGCTAAAACAATTTGTAAAGGAAGATTAAAATGGGAGGAATTAATCTACCCAATTTCAAGATTTCGCAGTAATGATGGAGGGTAGATACATAGATCAATGGAATGGAACAGAGAACCCAGCAATAGACTGACACAAATACATTTAACTTGGTTTTGACAGCAGTGCAAAAGCTATCAAGGAAGAATAGACTTTTCAAAAAATGGTACTGAAACAGTTGGACATCCCTCGACAAAAACAAACAAACAAACAATGAACCTTAACCTAAACCTTACACATCTTACACAAAAATTAAATCAAAGTGGATCATAATCTTAAATGTAAAAGCAGGACATTTTTAGAGAAAAAAAATAGGAGAAAATCTTTGGCATCTACAACTAGGTGAATAATTCTTAGACTTGACACCGAAAGTATGATCAATAAAAGCAAAAACTGATCAATTGGATCTCATCAAAATGAGTTAAAAATGCTTCATAGAAGATCCTTTTAAGTGGATGAAAACTCAAATTACACAGTGGGAAAACATATTTGAAAATCCCATAGGAGACAAATGACTTGTATCTATAATATACAAAGAACTCTCCAAACAACTTAAAAAAATCCAACTAGAGAATAGGCAGAAGACAGGAACAGACATTTCATGGAAGAGAATATACACATGGCAAAGAAGCACATGAAAAGATGTTCAACATCGTTAGCCATCAGGGAAATGCAAATTAAGACCATAATGAGATATCAGAGAATAACTAAAATTAAAGTATAGTGACAACATCAAATGCTAGCGAGTACGTAGAAAAATTATATCACATCACTGGTGGGAAAATAAAATGGTTTAGCCACTCTGAGAAACAGCTTGACAGTCTCTTTTAATCCTAAAAGTAGATTCACCCTACAATGCAGTAATTGTACTCTTGAGCATTTATCCAAAAGAAACAAAAACTTAATGAAGTTCCCACAGAAACTTACACATAAATGTTCATAGCAGTTTTATTTCTAATAGCCACAAACTGGCAACTCCCCAAATGTCTTTCAATGGGTGAATGTTGAAACAGATTGTGATAAAATCTTATGATAGAATACTACCGAGCAACAACAAGGAACAAATTATTAATATATGCAAAAATTGAAATGAACTTCAAGGGAATGATGCCGAGGGAAAAGTTTTTAAAAGCCAATCTCCGAAGATTAAGTAATTCATGATTATGTTTACATATTATTCTTAAAATAACAAAACTGTGGAGATGGAGAACAGATTAGAAGTTGCCAAGGGTTAGAGATGGGGGTAGAAGGTACAGCGGGGGAACTCTGTGAGGTTTTTGTGGTCCCAGTACAAATAATACAGCAATCTTGGTTTTAATCCCTAAAGATTTTTAAAAGCAATTCCTAGTAAGAGGTGTCCAGATATTTAGCAATGGCAGCAGATTAGAGGTATAGCTCCCCAACATGACAACTTCGAAAGAGATCTATACTATCAATACTAATTTAATGCATATGTTAATTTTTAAAAGGCCAGTCACAATACTTAAATGGTACATATCTTAACGATATTACTCTGGGTATCCAGCTATACCAGATGGACTAGCAGGATTTTCTGTCCATTCAATCTTATTTAAGATAGTAAATCTTATAATAAGACAGTTAAAAAAAGAAAAAGAAAAACAACAAACCTCAACTACAGTTGGATATTCTCACAGCAAGATGAGGTGAAAATACGTAGCAGCGGTTCAAAAGCTTAAGCAGTGGCACCTAAATTTGGCTGCACATTAGAATCCTCTGAAGCACTTTTTAAAAACCCTCACACCGACGGTTGGTCATGCTAGACCAATACAATCATTTTAACTCTCCTCAGACGATGCCAATGTCTAGCCAGAACGGAGAACCAGCGGACTAAGCAGAAGGGGATGTTTCTACAAAGATCTCTTAACAATAAGTCCTCTCACCCAATCAAGATTTACCTCCCCGCAAAGGGGTAAAGAAGGCTAGATGTTGTCCATACTTGCTTAGCTTTAATTAGCACTTGTGACTTGCCCAAAACCTAGATCATGTTTCCCCTAAATTTCATGTTATTCCCTAAGTTTATCAAACCCAAGGCTAAGGGGTTTGCCAGGATGAGATTTTAAGTGCTCACACAGGGGAAGTCCCTGGCAAACCAGGACAGCGGTCACTCTACACTGCAATGTAAAGCATCCTAAATAACCCTGCCACTGCTCCCAGATACTAGTCTGTGCCAACCAGTGGAGAAAAGGCATTCTCCATTACTACCATGGCAAATGCTACTGTACTTACCTTGGCTAGTCCCTATCTTTTCCAGGCGCCACTCCCCTTCACCTGCTGGTGGACGCTTCGGCCAGCTGACAATGCAGATATTTTCAAACTTTAAGGTGAATAAAAATCATCTGGAGGGCCTGTTGTAACAGAGATCACTGAGCCCCACCAGAGTTGCTGATTCCATAGGGCTGGGACCGGGCCCTAAAACTTGAATATCTAACACATTATCAGGGGATGCTGGGAAAGCTGGTCAGGTAATGGTAAAGCTGGCCAGGAAAAAGAAACCCGACGTGTCAGATCATAAAGTACGGAAGGGCAAGCCCGCCGGCAGTCCAGGCCGGGGGGAGGGGGCGGACCTGGGTCCCCAGCCCTACAGGGCCAACGGCAGACCGGCTCGGGCGCCCCTCGGAAGCGCGGGGTCCCCGCTGCCGAGTCTGTGCCCCCGGCCGGCCCCGGCTCCCCTCTGCCCACCCTGCGCGCGGGGGCTGCAAACAGCCGCGGAGAACCAGGCAGGGCGGGAAGGGGGGCTCCAAAGAGGGTCTGGCGACTTGAGTCGCTCCGTTACTCGGTGGGCTCAGCGCGCGCCGTGGGGGAAGAGAGGTGGAGGTCCGGGAAGAGGGGACGGGCGGCACTCACGTAGACCAGCAGCAGCCATGGGTAGACGGCGGGCTCGGCCACCACGGGCGACTCCAGCCTCAGCTTCTCCCCCACGTTTTCGCGCGCGGCCCCCGCACCAGGCTAGTCTGGCGGTTGGGGGAGGGGCGGGGCGCCGCCGGCGGGGGCGGGACAGGCGGGCGGGCGGGCGGGAGGCTGAGGGGAGGGAGCCTGGCCTGGGCCTCAGCCGGCGCCGCCGCCGCCGCCGGCCTGCTACCGTCCGGCCCCCGGCTCCCTCTTTGTGGTCACAGGCCCGGGGCCTCCAGCGCTGCTGCCAACTGGGGCCGGCGTGAGGCAAGCACAATGAGCCGGGGCCCGGCTGAACCACTCACTCGCAGCGAGCGCCTCCCGCCCCGTGGACCCGCCCCCACGCACGCACGTACGCACGTACGCACGCACGCACGTACGCACGCAAGCACGCACGCACGTCTTCAGCTGCCCCCCCCACCCCCGGCCACACCCACCGGCCCGAAGTGGAGACCCGGGGAGACCCCTCGGGGCCTGGGGTGGCGGGTTCGACTCCCGCCCTTGACGAACCGTGACACCTCCCCCCCAATATGTTTCTAGGTATTATATGTATATATGAATATACTATTATATACACACTTGCGTATGAATATATATGTGTATGTACATGCGCATATTTACATATAGGTGTGTGTGTGTACACATTGTATATATGTATGTGTATATATCTTATATATATGATATATGTATGTATATATACGATGAATTTCTATATACAGTACATATATATTTTTATGCTATATGCTTTTATATGTAGGTGTATATGTGTGTCTATATGTATGTACGTGTATGTATTGCATATATTATATGTGTATGTATGTATACTGTCTATATGCACACCTAAATATCTTTGTATGTGTGTATATACGTATGCTATATATGTACCTAGGTGTGTATATTGCATATGTTATACGTATGTGTACATACTGTATACATACCAACTATGCATTTTATATGTGTGTATGTATAGTGTATATGTATGTGTGTATTGTCTATATTGTGTGTATATGTGTGTATACATACTGTATATATACGAACTGCATTTTATATGTGTGTATATATGTATGTGTGTATTGTATATACTATGTGTGTATATGTGTGTACGCATACTGCATATGTACACAGCTGTATATTTTTGTATGCTTGTACATATGTACGTGTGTGTGTATATACACACACACCCCATATGGATTCTGTTTGTCTGGAGAACCCTCACTGATACGGACACTTATGACAATTGAGTACCTACTCTTTGCCAGCCAGGGAGCCAAAGGCTTGTCTTTCGGTGTCTCCCTTAAGTATCACGAGTCCCAGGAGGGAAGGTGATGCTGCTCCTACCAGTTGAGGTGCCTCAGGGTCAGTTAGGTGGACAGGGCGGGGGGCTGGAGCCTGGTGGAGCCCAGGTGGAGTTCTAGCAGCAGTACAGCCTAGCAGTCCCACTTCCCCGGGTGCTTCTCACAAAGACGCCGAGGGAGAGTCGGGATCTGAAGGAGGGAATGAGGAAGCTTCCGTGGGTCCGCAAGCCCAGACCAAGGCTGACTCGTCAAGAGTGTTAGAGGTCAGGACTGTGGTTACCCTGGGGGTGGGCTTACACAGAGCCATTCATATCCTGAAAAAGTATCCATTCTGCTCTTGTTTGTATGGTTACCCCCCTCCCCCAAATCTTTTAAAAACAGATTCTCTTGGTTGCTGGGAACACACACGGGGAAGTTGTGTGTGAGGGGGTATGATCCAGGGGACAGGGAGGATAAGCCCCCCACTCGTAGGGCAAGGAGTGGCTCAGCTTTGTGAGCTGAGGATGGCCCACGAGGTTCCAGAGAGAAGGGTCCCTGCTCCGTTCCTGCTCTGTGCACCCCATTCCCAGCCTGAGAAGCCCAGAGCCACCCCCCCCCCCGCAACACACGCACACCAGGGAGGAGAGCCAGTCACCCTGGCTCCCAGCCTCCGGCTCCAAGGCTCCCAGCACTAGGAGCTATTTTCAGCTTTCATGCCCTAGGACACGGCCAGAGCTATTGTCTCCGGAAACTCTCTGTCTGTCTCTCCCCCGGCCTCCCTCCCTTCCTCCCTCCCTCCTCTGCTTCTTCCCCTCCAGCTCCATCTGTCCTCCCCTCCACCCTGCATTTCTACCCAGGATGGCTCACAGACAGCTGCTCCCCGTGCCCACCTGCCACCATTCCATGGATGTCAAAGCAAGCCCTGGGGACTTCCCTGGAGGTCCAGTGATTAAGACTCCGAGCTTCCACTGCAGGGGACGCGGGTTCGATCCCTGGTCAGGGACATAAGATCCCACATGCCACACAGCACGGCCAAAACAAAATGAATAAATAAAGTTATAGTGATGAAACAGCCCTAGTGGTGCAAGGATGGGACGTATAGCTCTATGGTATAGAAAAAAGGTCCAGAAACAGATATATGAGAACTTGATATGATAGGAAGTGGGGAAATTAAGGAGTTTTCAATAAATGGCATTAGGACAATTGCATATCCATGTGGGGAAAAGTAAATTAGAAAAAAAAAAAAAACAAGCCCTGGTCAGGTGTGACCTTGGGCCCAGGGCCATTGGCACAGGTTGTCATGTGGGATGTTCTTCCTTAGACTCCTCCCTCCCTCCTGTGTCACTGTCACTTCCTCCAGAACCTTCCTGGACTCCCCTCCACAAGCCCGGGGTGTGCCCTCACCCGCCCTGGATCACCAGAATTCCAATCCCGGCCCACCCTTCCCCGCCAGGTAGAGAACTGTGCATGGTCAATAAGACCGTAGAGGTCATTGGCCATTGCTATTGCAGCTGGAATTGTTACTGTGTTTAGATAGGGTGACCAACACCCGCCCCCAGTTTGCCCAGGACCGCTCAGGTTTGAGCGCTGGAACTCTGGGGAAACTCTCAGTCCCGGGGAACCCCAGAAGGCTGGTCAGCCTATTTAGGACAGATCTTTCACTTGATCTCCCAACCCCCGAGAGCCAGAAAGGGAATCTCCCCCCTCCTTCCATTGTAACCTTCATTCATTCATCCACTCATCCCTTTATTCAACTCCTTTATTCAGCAAGTATTTATGAAGCATCTACTACACAGCAGACACTCTTCTAGGTGCTGGGGACATAACAGCATCCCTGTCCTCAAACAGCTCACGTTCTAGCGAGGGCAGCAAACAGTAAACTGAGAAGGTGTGATTTATTACATGGGGATGATGTCTCGGAGACCACTGCAGGGCAGGGGAGGTGGGAGAGGAAAGGGGCAGTTCTAAATGCAGGCGCTGACGGGATTGGGGCAGACCTTGCCCTGGGCCAGGCTGGTTGCTTCAACACAGCTGTCCTCGCCCAGAGCCATCCTGCCCCCGCCTCACCCAGTTCTTCCGTGATGTGTGGGGAAAATCTGTGGTTGTCACAACTGGGAGGGAGGGCCCCTGGAATCAAATGGGTGAGGCCAGGGATGCTGCTAAACCCCACACAGTGCCCAGGAGGGGCCCTCAGCAGAGGATGACCCGCCCCGAATAACCCCAGTGCCATGGGGGAGACCCTGCACTAGTATTATTCAGACCCGCTGGTGCCCCGATTCCTGCACAGGCAGGGACTCTAACCGGGTCACCTCTGTATCCCGAGGTGACCTAGAGTGGGGCAGCCACGAGGGCTGAGATGAGTATCGGGGGTGAAATGACAAACCTCTGCACCCACTCTCCCCTCCACACCCCAGGGGCGATGGTCTCTATCTCCTCCCCGTGCAGGTAGCTTTTCCCTGAGCCATTTCTTCTTGTCAAGGTCCCTGTCGCAGGTTGGGTTCCCCGAAGATGACGTTGAGAGCAAGGATTGGAGTGCAGGTGGTTGATGTGAGGCGTGCAGGAACAGATACAGCTGCCATAGGGTCCCACAATTCCACTCCCGGGCATAGATCCGGAGAAAACTCTAATTCAAAACTATACATACACCCCTGGCATTTCCCTGGTGGTCCAGTGGTTAAGAATCCATGCTTCCAGTGCAGGGGGCGTGGGTTCCATCTCTGGTCAGGGAACTAAGATCTCACATGCCGTGTGACAATAAAAGAAGAAAGAAAAAAGAAAGAAAGAAAGAAAGAAAGAAAGAAAGAGAGAGAAAGAAAGAAAGAAAGAAAGAGAAAGAGAGAGAGAGAAAGAAAGAAAGGAAGAAAGGAAGAAGGAAAGAAGAAAGAAAGAAAGATACATGCACCCCAACGTTCATTGCAGCACTATTTACAGTAGCCAAGACATGGAAGCTACCTAAATGTCCACTGATGGATGAATGGATAAAGAAGATGTGGTACATATATACAATGGAATATTATTCAGCCATAAAAAGAATGAAATAATGCTATTTGCAGCAACGTGGATGGACCTAGAGATTATCATACTAAGTGAAGTAAGTCAGAAGAGAAAGACAAATATCATATGATCTCACTTATATGTGAAATCTAAAATACGACACAAATGAACGCGTCTACAAAACAAAAACAGACTCACAGACATAGAGAACAGACTTGTGGTTGCCAAGGGGGAGAAACAGTGAGGGAGGGTTGGATTGGGAGTTTGGGGTTAGCAGATGCAAACTATTAAATATAGGATGGATAAACTACAACGTCCTACTGTCTAGCACAGGGAACTATATTCAGTATCCTGTGATAAGCCATAACGGAAAAGAAAAAAGTTTTATTTATAGGTTCCATCCCTAACTGAGCTGGCCCATCCCCTCCCATGTTTCTAAGTGCAGCCCGAGGCTGCAGACTTCCCACCGTGGTCTTCAGCTCCAGAGCAAGCCACCTGCGAACCACCCACATCTTCCCAGGGGCTGGCAACTCTCCTTTGCTACTGATTCCAAGACACATCCAAATAGCAAAAATGTGACCATGAAAAGAAACTCAGGCATGTTCAAATCAGGGAAATAACATTCTTAGCTCTGTTCAGTACTCGCTTAATTTTACAAGAGCTTAGAGTTACAAAAAAGTTGCAAAGATCTGTACAGAGTGTACAGAGTGCCGTGGACCCTGACCCAGTACCCCTATTTCCAACTCATTAGTACCTTAGTGTGACATGTTTATCCAACTAAGGAACCAAGATGGATACATTGTTATTAACTAAAGTCCACACTTTATTAGAATTTCCCTAGTGTTCCCCTAACATCCTTTTTCTGTCCCAGTCTCCTCTGGGCTGTGACATTTCTCAGACGTCGCTGGGTTTTGATACCTTGAAAGTTTTGAGGAGGACTGGTCAGGTATTTTGTCCCTCAATTTGTTAGTCTGTTTGTTTTCTGATGTTTTCTTATGGTTGGTCTGGAGTTATGGGGTTTGGGGCGGAAGACCCAGACAGAGATAAAAATGCCATTCTCCTCAGGTCACATCAAGGATACACACCATCAACGGGACTTATGACAAACGATTTTACCCTTGATCACCTGGCCAGTATCGTCTTTTTTTTCTTGCTGCGTTGGGTCTTCGTTGCGTGTGGGCTTCTGTAGTTGTGGCACGGGGGCTCAGTAGTTCTGGCTCCCAGGATCTAGAGTGCAGGCTCAGTAGTTGTGGCCCACGGGCTTAGTTGATCTGCGGCACCTGGGATCTTCCCGGACCAGGGCTTGAACCTGTGTCCCCTGCATTGGCAGGCGGATTCTTTTCTTTTCTTTTTTTCTTTTGCAACCAAAACGTTAATCCCAAGGATTCTCACAAAACATATTACAAATGACAGCATGAAAAAAAAAATTGCACAGTAACTCAAAGTTCAGCTCTACAATATACTCTTAATCTGGCAGGACATTGGTATCTTGATAATCTCAAATTTCCAAAAAATATTACAAAGAGCTATGTATTCATGTACAGCAATCACAGAGGGGACGTATGACCTAACTCAAAGGTAAACTAACTTCCTTGAAACTTCTTAGATTTTAAACTCCCTGGACAATCTCTTGTCCGGTGTGAAGACTAGTGGAATTTTTAAACCTCTAATCTAGGGTAAGGGTGCGGCTTTCATTTTTACCTGCTGGCTTGGGTTCACAGCACCTTTTAAAGACTGCTTGCTTAACTACAGCTGCATACCATATCCCAGCTACAGAAAGTCTTTTCAATGTTTGCCAGTGTTGTTTCCATAATAGTAAACATCACACTTTAGGTGGGCAGGAGTTAGAGTTTTATTATCAGTCTAGGCAAGACCAAAAATTCAAAGCAAGTTCAATTTTGCTTAAGGGAACATTGTAAGGTAACAATTCTTCATATTACATGCCTCCCAGGACCCATTTCAAACCATAGAGAATGACACCTTTATGTGTCACTGTCCCAAGAGACAAACAAATGTGAACAACTAAAACATTTAAAAAGTGCACCAAGCTTCGGAAGTCTCAAACAAAACTTGAATTTTCTGTACATACTCCTGCCAAATGAAGTTATTGCCTGTACACCACTCCTCTTGCAAAGTGGTCTTCTATTTCCTTTCATCTGACCTAGATCGGCTAGGAGACCTAGAGAAAGATCAGGACGGCTTGTGATTTCTCTCTTGGGACAGGGATCTCTCTCTTCTCCTATATCTAGAAAGGGACCTGCTCTGGCTGACGGAGAAGGCTCTCCATCTTGGAGATGTGTGGGAGGTGGAGGACTCCTCCTCCCATAATCATCTCGAGGGCGACGACCCCAAGAAGGAGGCGGTCACGATTTCGACTTCTCTTTTCCCCATTCGACAGGTCCACTCTTACTCGGCAGCCACATAGTGTTCTCCCATCTAGTTCTCGGACAGCATCGGCTGCATCTCGGGGATCTTCACATTCAACGAGAGCGAAGCCGGGAGGGTTTTTAGCACCCCACACACTTCAGAGTGGTCCATAATAGCCTAAAGCTCGTTCCAATTCAGCCTTGTTACCACTGTTTCCAAGATTCCCTACATAAACTTTACAGTCCAACGGACAGGAATCACGTTGCAAGACCCTCGTGGCTCCTGGGTTTCACGGGCCACAGGGTGGTCCCGGGCCTCTAGAATCTGGTAGCTGAATCTGCTCGCACAAGCTGTCCTGTGGGGATGCGTTTTCCCCTATGTGTCCAGCCCGGGGCCCTGCTCTCTTGGCCCGGCCTCCCGGGTGAGAGGGTGAACCCCAGCTCCCTGGAGCAGACACTCAGAGCCCTGGTGACCGGACTCACGGCTGACGGGGCTGGAGCGGCGGCTGGACACGTGTGGCCAGCCTGGTGGTGTTTGGCCCCGTCTGCAGTTCCAGTTCCAGCTGAGAAAGAGCCTCCCTGTGTTACTTTCTCCTGGTTGTGTAAGGATCCCCGGTGTCATTTGACAGAAATGTAGACGGTGTGTTCTTTCTCTCTTTTCTCCCTGCTTCCTCTCCTCCCTCGCTGCCTCCCTCTCTCCCTGTACCTCTTTCCCTGTTCCGCTCTCCCTCTACCTCTTTCCCACTCCCTCTCTCGCTCTCCCTCTGTCTCTTCCTCTCTCCCTCCCTCTCTCCCTCTCCCTCCCTCTCCCTCTCTCTTTCCTCTCCCTATCTCCCTCTCTCCTCTCTCCCTCTTCCCTCTTCCTCTCCCTCTTCCCTCTGCCTCTTTCCTCTGCCTCTTTCCTCTCCCTCTTCCCTCTCCTCTTTCCCTCTCCTTCTCTCCCTCCCCCTCTCTCCCTCTCCCTCTCTCCCCCCTCTCTCTCCCTCTTCCTCTCTCCCTCTCCCCTGTCTCTGCCTCTCCCTCCGTCTCTCCCTCTGGGAGGGAGTGAGGGAGATGGAGAGATGGAGGGAGCGGGAGAGTTGGAGGGAGAGGGAGAGGGAGAGGGAGAAGAGGGAGGAGAGGGAGGGAGGAGACGTCTCTCCCTCCCTCTGCCTCCCTCCCTCTCCTCTCTTTCCCTCTCCCTCCGTCTCTCCGTCTCCCTCACTCCCTCTCAGAGAGGGAGAGACGGAGGGAGAGGCAAAGACAAGGGAGAGGGGGAGAGGGAGAGAGGGAGGGGGAGAGAGAGGGGGGAGAGAGGGAGAGCTCTCTTCCTCCCTCCCTCTCCCTCTCTCCTCCTTCTCTCCCTCTCTCCCTCACCCTCTCTCCCTCTCCCTCCCTCCATCACTTTCCCTCCTTCTCCCTCTCCCTCTCTCCCTCCCAGAGAGGGAGAGACAGAGGGAGAGGGAGAGGGGGGAGACAGGGACACGGAGAGGGAGGGAGGGAGGGAGGGAGACAGAGAGGGAAGCAGGCACCCTCTCGCCTTCTCCCTCTCCCTACCTCCTTCTCCGACTCCCCCTCTCCTCTCCCTCTGTCTCTCCCTCTCCCTCCCTCCCTCTAGGAGAGGGAGAGGGAGAGGAAGGGAGGGAGAGGGAGAGAGGGAGGGGAAGGGAGACGGAGAGGGAGAGACGTCTCGTCCTCCTTCCCTCTCCCTCCCTCGCCCTTTCCCTTCCTCTCTCCCTCTCCCTCCCTCTGTCTCACCCTCTCCCTCCCTCTGTCTCTCCCTCTCCCTCACTCCCTCCCAGAGAGGGAGAGATGGAGGGAGAGGGAGAGACGAGGGAGAGGGGGAGAGGGAGAGAGGGAGGGGGGAGAGAGGGAGAGGGAAGAGGGAGAGTGGGAGAGAGGGAGAGAAGGAGGAGAGAGGGAAAGGGAGGAAGAGACCTCTCTCTTTCTCCCTCTCTCCGTCTCTCCCTCTCTCCCCCTCTCTCTCCCTCTCCCTCTCTCCCTCTTCCCTCTCTGCCTCTTCCCTCTGCCTCTTTCCTCTCCCTCTTCCCTCTCCTCTTTCCCTCTCCTTCTCTCCCTCCCCTCTCCCTCTGGGAGGGAGTGAGGGAGATGGAGAGATGGAGGGAGCGGGAGAGTTAGATGGAGAGGGAGAGGGAGAGGGAGAAGAGGGAGGAAAGGGAGGGAGGAAACGTCTCTCCCTCCCTCCCTCCCTCTCCTCCCTCTCCCTCTCCCTCCGTCTCTCCGTCTCCCTCACTCCCTCTCAGAGAGGGAGAGACGGAGGGAGAGGCAAAGACAAGGGAGAGGGGGAGAGGGAGAGAGGGAGGGGGAGAGAGAGGGGGGAGAGAGGGAGAGCTCTCTTCCTCCCTCCCTCTCCCTCTCTCCTCCTTCTCTCCCTCTCCCTCCCTCCATCACTTTCCCTCCTTCTCCCTCTCCCTCTCTCCCTCCCAGAGAGGGAGAGACAGAGGGAGAGGGAGAGGGGGGAGACAGGGACACGGAGAGGGAGGGAGGGAGGGAGGGAGACAGAGAGGGAAGCAGGCACCCTCTCGCCTTCTCCCTCTCCCTACCTCCTTCTCCGACTCCCCCTCTCCTCTCCCTCTGTCTCTCCCTCTCCCTCCCTCCCTCTAGGAGAGGGAGAGGGAGAGGAAGGGAGGGAGAGGGAGAGAGGGAGGGGGAGGGAGACGGAGAGGGAGAGACGGAGAGACGTCTCGTCCTCCTTCCCTCTCCCTCCCTCGCCCTTTCCCTTCCTCTCTCCCTCTCCCTCCCTCTATCTCACCCTCTCCCTCCCTCTGTCTCTCCCTCTCCCTCACTCCCTCCCAGAGAGGGAGAGATGGAGGGAGAGGGAGAGACGAGGGAGAGGGGGAGAGGGAGAGAGGGAGGGGGGAGGGAGGGAGAGGGAAGAGGGAGAGTGGGAGAGAGGGAGAGAAGGAGGAGAGAGGGAAAGGGAGGAAGAGACCTCTCTCTCTCTCCCTCTCTCCGTCTCTCCCTCTCTCCCCCTCTCTCTCCCTCTCCCTCTCTCCCTCTCCCTTGTCTCTGCCTCTTCGTCTCTCTGTCTCTGGGAGGGAGTGAGGGAGATGGAGAGACGGAGGGAGAGGGAGGAGAGGGAGCGAGGAAGAGGGAGAGAGGGAGGGAGAGAGGGAGAGAGGGATAGAGGGAGGGAGGGAGAGATGTCTTTGTCTTTCCCTCCCTCCATCACTCTCTCCCTCTTCCCCCTCCCTCTCCTGCTCCCTGTCCCTCTCCCTCCCTCTATCCCTCTCTCCCTCTCCCCCCTCCCTCTCCTGCTCCCTGTCCCTCTCCTTCCACCTCCTTCCCTCTCTGGAGAGGGAAGGAGGTGGAGGGAGAGGGTGAGGGAGAGGGAGCACGAGAGGGAGAGAGGGAGAGGGAAAGAGGTATAGGAAGAGCGGAACAGGGAAACAGGGACAGGGAAAGGGGGACAGGGAGAGAGGGAGAGGGAAAGAGGGAGAGGGAGAGCAGAGCAGGGAAACAGGGACAGGGAAAGAGGGAGGCAGAGAGGGAGATGGAAACGGGGAAAGGGAGGGGGGACGGATAGAGGGAGAGGGAGAGAGGGACAGGGAAAGAGAGACAGGGATGGAGGGAGGGAGAGAGGGACAGGACAGGGCAAGAGGGACAGGGAGAGAGGGAGGGAGAGAGGGAGGGAGAGAGGCAGAGGGAGAGATGGAGGGAGAGTGAGAGGCAGGGAGGTAGAGGGAGGGAGGGAGGGAGGGAGACAGAGAGGGAGACAGGGAGAAGGGCTGATGGGGGCTCCCTCCCCCTCCCATCCTCTGCCCACTGCTTTCTCTTTTTTCTGCTTCAACAAACACCAGGCGCCTTTCAGATCAGCCCTGAAGTCAACGTTGATGCTTGGGACGGCCTGACCTCCCCGCTGCCTTCCAGCCCAGGACCACAGCTGGGAGATGAAGTCTGCGGGGCCCTGGGGGGGGGCGGCGGCGGCGGAGGTGGTGGAGGCAGGCACCTCCTCTGACGCCCAATCTCTCCTCGTTTACGAGGCAGCCGCCAGCTCCCCTCCCTGACTCCCCAAGATTTGGGGCCATTTTAATATGTGTCGATAATGCCATGAGCTACTATTTAACTTTTCCACGAGGACCCATCTCCCGAAATGCAGTGGTTTTCAGGCTTGGCTGCACTAGAGAACCCCCAGGGAAAGGAGAGACGTCTGTACCTCCCTCTCTCTCCCTCTCCCTCCGTATCTCCTTCTGGCTCTCTCCCTCTCCTTCTGGGGTGATGCCCGATGAGCTCAGATTCGCAGATGTTCCCCCCATCCCCTCTCTGTGCCTTGCGTGGGGCCTGGGCCTTCTCACTGTGGCCCGGGAACAGCCTCGACATTCAGACATCGGTTCCTGCAAGGACACTTGCGTTTGGTCCATACCGCATGTGGCTGCAGTCTGTGCTTCTCCCGTTTAGCATCTTCAGTAGATGGGGGCTGTGCATGAGCCCTTCATCTTCCCCGCAGACACCACTGGTGCTTGCTCGGCCTCGCGGGTGATGTCCACGGGGGACAGACCTGTGTCCCCACCTTCTTGGGCTGCAGACAGGCCACGTTGGTCCTGTGGTGACTGGGGGCTCCCAGGAGAACCCCACCGCAGACCCAGAGAGGTGGCCCCAGAGAAGGTGGCGTACGCCTGGGGCCAGGCCTCACCAGCCAACCACGGGGCACCTGCAGCAACAGGTCTCTCGCCGTCCAGGGGCTGGGTGTTCGGGCGCCGTGGGGATGAGCTGCTGTCTGCACGGCAGCCAAGTTTGTATTGTTGAGCCCGGGGAGGCCCCTGGGTGGCTCCTGGAGAGCCTGGTCACATTTCTTCCTGCCCTTGGCCTTAGAGCTCATCATGGTTCACGCCGTTTCTGGTTCCAAAAGGACCTGTGTTCATAAAGACCACATGTTAGGACAGCACCAAAGTGTCTAGAAATCCAGGCCAGGAGGAGGAGGGAGGGGGTTTGGCTGTGCCCGCCAGTGGCCTGAGAGCCCTCCCACCCACAGAGACCTGGCCCGGGGCCTGTGGGGAGGGCGTGGCCCACGGTCCCCAGCGCTGGCTGTCTCTGGGTTCCAGGAGAACTGCGCGATCCTCGGGGAGCTGGTAAGGCTGCAGGCTCAGAAGTCCCGCCTGCTGGGATTCAGCACGCGTGCCGACTCTGTGCTGGAGATGAACATGGCCAAGACCAGCCAGGTGGTGGCCACTTTCCTAGGTAACCCCGCCTCCCCGAGTCCCAGTGGGGACGGGGGTCAGGTGGACCTTGACTGGACGTGGTGCTGCCTGAGACCCCACTGTGTCAGCCCTTGGGGGTCGCCTTCCCCAACCCTTCATTCTGCCTCGAGGGGCGTGGGGTGGGGGGCGGCTGGGCGGCTGCCACAGGGACATAGCTGAGCCTCTCCCCTCCGCCCGCAGATGAGCTGGCCCAGAAGCTGAAGCCCCTCGGGGAGCAGGAGCGGCCCTGATCCTGGAGCTAAAGAAGGCTGAGTGCCAGAGGCGGGGCCTGCACTTTGATGGGCCCATCAACGTCTAGGACCTGCGCTACTACATGAACCAGGGGGAGGAGACGCGTTACCACGTGGACCAGTACCTGCTCAATGAGTCCTTCCCCATGCAGGTGGTCACGCGCGGGCGGCTGGGCATCTCCCAGGAGCTGCTGGGGCTGACCTTCGACCTGGAGGAAGGCGCCAACATGCGTCACGAAGATGAAGATGTGAGGCTCTACACGGTCCGGGACGTGGCCTCGGGCAAGGTCATCCATCAGCAAGTTCTACCTGGACCTCTACCCTCGGTGCATGCGTGGGGGAACCTGTCGGCCGTGGGCCGGGGCTCCTCTGTGGTAGCGGGGCCTCACCCGCGTCCCTCCCCAGGGAAGGGAAGTCCGGGCACATGGCCTGCTTTGGCCTGCAGCCGGGCTGCCTGCAGCAGGACGGGAGGCGCCAGATTGCCATCGCGGCCATGGTGGCAAACTTCACCAAGCCTACGCCCAACCCGCCCTCCCTGTTCCAGCATGATGAGCTGGAGACCTACTTCCATGAGTTCTGGCAAGCGATGCACCAGCTCCGCTCCCAGGAGGGTGCGGGCGAGGGGCTGAAGGCAGGGGGCGGGGAGGGCCCGGGCTCTCCCGTGGTCCTCAGGCAGGCCCTCGCCACGGGATTCTTCCGCTGATGTCACCCCGCACGAGGAGACGCCCTCGGTGTCAGTTTCCATCATCAAACCCCACGCACTGGGCGCGTAAACAACGGAAGTGGATGTCCTCGAGACTCTGGAGGCTGGAAGTCCCAGATCAAGGAGTCAGGACTGGTTCCCTGCATGTTAAATACAGGTATTCAAGAGTTGCCTTTAAAAAAGACAAAATAGAAGAAAGGAACGTTGCATGCAAGGCTGGTGAGTGATGAGTGATGAGAACCAGAGGTTAGGCTCTGGGGCCGGGAGCACCACGCCCTGTGAGGCCCTGGGGCTGCTGCCAGTCTCGGTGGAGGCTCAGCAAGTCCCAGTGACTTCCCAATGTGGGGGGGGGTCCCCAGATGAGCGTCTGGGCCCAGGACCCAGTGCTCGTTCAGTCTTCCTGCAGTCAGCCCTTCGTCCTGAGAGCGATGCTCTCACAGACTGCAACCGGAGCGCGTGGGGACACTTTACTGAGCTGTGCAGCCGTCACTACTGCCCTGTTCTGGAACATTTCCCTCACCCCAAAAAGGTCCCTCACGCCCTTAGTTATCATTCCCTCCCCTCCCCTGTCCCTGACAACCAGGAACCCACTCTGACTCTGTGGATCTACCTGTTCTGGACGTTTCCCCTCAGTGGGGTCACACCCTGTGTGTCCTTCTGTGTCTGACTTCTCTCGCTGAGCACCGTGTTCTCACGGTGCATCCACGTGGCAGCGAGTGGCAGGGCTTCACACCTTTGCGTGGTCGAGGGCCGGAAAAAAGACAAACGAAAAGAAGGGCACGTTGCCTGCGACTCTGGTGACAGCCGGGGATGAGAACCAGAGGGTAGGCTCTGGGGCCGGGAGCGCCGCGCCCTGTGAAGCCCTGGCGCTGCTGCCAGTCTCGGCGGGGCACGAGCAGCGCCGTCCCCCAGGAGCTGCTGGACAAGCTCATCAAGTCCCGGCTGGCCAACCCCCGTGCGGCCGGGCCGAGGGAAAGGAAAGGGGCTCCCGGACCGCCCGGCTGGAAAGCGCGGCCTGGACACAGTGCCAGCGCCCCCGTCTCCTTCCTCCCGCCCTCCAGGCCTCTTCAACCTGCGCCAGATCGTCCTGGCCAAGGTGGACCAGGCCCTGCACACGCAGACGCCCTCGGACCCGGCCTAGGACAATGCCCGCCTCTGCCAGGAGATCCTCGGGGTCCCAGCCACGCCAGGTAGCCAAGCGCACGCCGGGCCCACCTTAGCGGTCGGTTGGCGGCTACTGCCCAGGTCAAGAGGATCCTCTGGTGGTGTGTGAAGGGGGACCGACTGACGGGCTCTGGTCGAGGCTCGCTGACCTCTGGCCTCTTCCTGCCTGGGTTCCTGGGCTGGTCCCTCCAGCTGTGGCCCGCGGAGTCCGAGGGTGGGCTGGGCGTATCTGCACGTGCTTTCTGGAGAGCCTGGAAGAGGCAGGAGAGGGCTTCATACCCTGGACGGAACGCGTCGACGAGGTTTGCCCGAGCGTGTCGGTGCGGAGACGCAGTTCACTCCCTCGTGAGCGCTTTAACCCGCGCTCTCCCCGTGCTGGAGGGCGAGCCCTGACTCATCCCTCGGAGCCTCGGGCAGCTGTCCCTGTAAGAGGCTTAGGGGTGAACCCTCGTGAGCTTCAGCAGAAAGTCGGCAAAGATTGATTTGTGTCCCTCCACTGAGTTGCCCGCAAGGTCCCCGTTTTCTAGAAGTGTTGGGCCAATACTCCCTCTAGTGGCAGGGGACTCAGACAGGGCTGCTTTGAGGCCCCAAGCTCTGGGCTCTGGGGAAGGGGCACGGAGCGGCCAGGGGGCCGGGCAGGAGCCTCTCCGCATGTGTCCCAGGGACCCACCTGCCTGCGACCTTCGGCCACCTGGCAGGAAGCTACGACGCCCAGTCCTATGGCTACCTGTGCAGCGAGGTGTACTCCGCGGACACGGTCCACACACTCGTTTCAAGCAGGAGGGCGTCCTGAGTGGCAAGGTGAGAGGCCGGCCTGCCGTGCAGACCAACACGGAGGTCCTTGGCCTGGGCCTAGATGCTTGTGCCGCCCGCCTGGGCCTGCCAGGCTCTGAGGGCCCTGCCCAGAACCCCCTGCTCCCCTGCCCTTTGTTGAGTCACAGCAGAGGTGGCCACACCCACACCCTCCGTGAAGGGGGTGCTCCACCCTCCTGCAGCCCCGCCCCCTCTCCTCAGGTTGCCATGGACTACAGAAGCTGCATTCTGAGGCCAGGGGGCTCCGAGGATGCCAAGGGCATGGTGAAGCTCTTCCTGGGTTGTGACCCCATGCAGGACGCCTTCCTCCTGAGCAAAGGGCTGCAGGTTGAGGGCTGCAAGCCGCCGGCCTGCTGACGGCACGGGGTTTTGCCCCCCCAGGCGGGCCGGGTGCCTTAGCGCCCCGTCGGGGCGGGGGAGGGGCCGTGTGTCCTCCCAGCCCCCGAGTCCCCGGCGGCCGGCCTAGGCCAAAAGTCTCCACCTGGAAGTGTCTGGAAAGCCTGGCATCAAGGCTCCCCCTTGTTGCACTAATGCAATCCCTTCCTGGGGAGCTTTCCTGGTAACAAAACGGTTCTTTGAAAACGCAGCCATTAATAAAAAAGACTCTACTCCTGGTCTCTGCCTGCCGTCCCTTCCACCACAGGAGTGGCATGGGGGCCGTCACACTGGGGGGGGTTCTGACCTTGGTCGGGGATCAGCCCTGGGGCCGTGGTGACGCGTCTGGGTCACTGGGAGACGGCTGAGCTGTGGGGTGAGTTCAGACGGGGATGGTGCCCCGCACCCCGACCGGGCAGGCTCTCCAGTGAGGGGGTGTCAGTTTCCTGCCGGCCTCTCGCCCGTCTCTGTTTGGCATCTCGGGGGCTGTGACTGGCTGGAGCTGGTTCTGGCGGTGGGCACAGCTGCGGGAAGCCCGGCTGTGGCTGTCCCTGTCCCCGTGTCCTGTCCTCCTGCTCACGGCCGGCCGGCTGGCTCCCTCTGGTCATCGGCAGCTGCTGAAGTCTGGACCACAGCAAGGGGCCGCCTTCCTGGGTCCTAGCAATTCTTCCCAAAGGCCTTAGGGATGTGTTTTGGTGGCAGTAGGAATTCAGAGAGGGTGCTGCACCACTGGAGCGGTAGGGTGGCTCTGGACCGTCCCGTGTGTCCTTCCCTGGCCTTTGAGCTCCTTGGGAGCCCTGCCTCCACAAAGGACGCCAGGCAGCAGAACGAGGGCGCGGGCGGCGCCCCGACCTTCTCCCCGTGGCCCAGGCGGGCAGGCCGTGCCACGCTCTGTCCTCTCCTCAGCCTGCCCGCCCGTTCTGTTGTTATTTTACCGAAGAGGACACAGACATTCAGAGAGGCTAGGGTCCATGCCTGAGGTCTCATATCCAGTAAGTGTCAGAGCCGGGGTTTGAACCCAGACAGCCTGTCCCGGAGACCGCGCCCTAACCTCTACACAAACCACCTCCTGGTTCCCTTTATTAGCACAAGACTCATTTCCCTGACAAGCCCAGGCCCCATAAAGGCAACCCTGCCTCCCCCACGTGACCAGCCCTTGCCAACTACTCACCCCAGTGGCAGAGGGACGAGCCACACAGGGGACCCGCCCATCTTGGCCATGGGGACACAGACACCCACTCACACCCAGAAGGACCTCCTCTTTACCTTAGGCCACACGCCCATGCCGAAGGAGCTGCTGTCTGCCAGCTGGTGCAGGTACAGTTCTGTCCTGGAAACAGAGAAGGGACCAGAAGTAAGGGAGGACCCACCCACACCAGTGGCCTGGCAGGGCAGGTGGGCATCATGGCACGGGGCTCCACAGAGTGCCCCAGGTGGCCCCGGGGTCTGCCTCAGGCCCTGGCCCTGCCTCCCGAATATTCCTCACTTGCTGCCCTCAATGGGCCCTTCTTAAGTGAAGGCCTTCCAGAAGCTTCCTTACTCCTCAGTTACCCTGCTCTGAAAACTGGGAGTTTCCTCCCTAATCTGCCCTCTCTCCAAAGGGTAAGGTGCCCCTCTGGCCTTAGCCAGGAGGCTCAGGACAGGTTGGGCCTGCCCTTCAGACGGGGGTGGAAGGCAGGAGACAAATGATGGGGGACGCAGAGGCAAATTGAAAATTATCACCCCTCGCCTGGGGTGAGCACTCCCTGGAGCTTCACTAGATAGAACCTTACTCATTCGTTCAACAGATGAGGAAACCAAGGCTCAGAGACAGGGAGCCACATGTCCAAGAATTCCCAGGAGTCAGCGAGGGGCAGAGATGACTCCCTGGGCCACCTCCCCCAGAAGGCCCTCCCAGATGAGTCTTGTGGCTTCTCTGCTGTTCCACCTGGTGCCTCCTCGCCCTGAGCTACCTCAGGTGCACCCAAGGCTCTCACAGAGTTTAGGAGCTTCTGGAAGATTTGGGGTCTGCTGTTCCTTGCCCACCTCCCACGCTGCTGTCAGAACCTGTACCAAAATGTCACCGTCACAGCAGACATCCACCACCACCCCCCAGCGTGTATAAAGAGCCATATGTGAATTATCTCACTTAATCCTGTAAGGTCAGCAGTCAAGGTACTATTTCCACTTTACAGAGGAAGAAACGGAGGTTCAGAGCAGGTGACACCTGGCCAGGTTCACCCAGCCCAGGAGCAGTACCAGGCAGCAAGAATCAGAGGCCAGATTCCTAACCACTGGGCTCCACTGCCTCTCACCTCTGGGCAGAGGCAGGGCTGGGGCCCTGGAGAGCGGAGGCCCTTTGTCTCACTGCCCTCGGCTGTCCCTGCTCAGCCCAGTCGCTCACCTGAGAGCCAGGTCCAATCCGGATAGCATCTGGGAGAAAACCTCGAAACTGCCTTCCCCTTCCAGCTGCCGGGCCACGTGGCTCTTCTCCAACAGCATCGTCTGCCAGGGGAGAGGACAGGCGCCGGTCAGCACGAGGCCCCGCTAGGCTGCCCGCACACCCCCACCAACCCCCAGGCCCACTCTTCGAGGCAGCACCTCAGGCCCCAACTTGGCTGGACGCCTCCAAATCAAAACGTGCCAGGCCTTTGTCTCACTGATTCAGCGTCCACGCAGGCAATCAACGAATGCAACGGGCTCATTCCGATGAAGGAATCCAAGGGTACTAACAATTAACCCAGAGCCGCCCTCCAACACACTCTTATGCAACCGAAGCCCTTAATAACTTGACCCACATGGTGATGCACGGTAGACTTTCAGGGCCGGGACAGAAAGGGATTTATCGTGCACCAGCGAGTCTGGGTATTCTCCTAGCTCCGCATACAAACAACCCTTCTCATAACCTAATCCTGTTTTCTGTTCAAACAGAATGTTGGCGGGGGCTGGGGGGGGGGGGGGAAGGGGAGGAGCCAGGTGATTTCAGAGAGAGGAACAAACAGGCCATGTGCCTGTCACACACGGGCTGCCGCAGAAGGCCAGCGAGCGCCTGTTTAATTTCAGCTTACGCTTTTAAGACCCAGCTAATGAGCGGCTGAATTATGTATCTACTCATGAATATTTCATCCCTGTGATACTCCGAGGCACAGACGAGCTGGCCTGCTCCGGGAGGAGATGTCTGGGCACTGAGTGAGGTGGGGAGGAGCTGGCCTTGGCCTGGGGAGCGATGACCATTTAGACACATTCCAGGGTCCCAGCTGGAGGCGTGGGCCCTGCTGAGTGGGGCTGAGGCTACTGCAGCCCCAAAGAGCCCCCTCTCCCTCCCATCCAGAGGCCTCACCTGGAGCTGGGCGGCCGTGACTCGGCCTGTGGCGTTCAAGTCCAGTGACATCACCATGGAGCACCGGGTGGCACGGCGGCTGTGGCCGGTGAACACGGAGCCAAAGGCCCGGAGGACAGTGAAGGTGGCTCGAATCTTCTCCACTGGTGGGGCACAGACAGGGCATCACCCGTGGCCCGGGTGCTGCCACCCCCACCTCTCACAGGACCCCATTCTGGCCCCAGGCCCCAGCAGGGGCCCCTCCACTCCCCCAACTCAGCTCTAAGCCACACCTCTTCCGCTGCTGGGCTGGCCCTGTGCTGCAAGCAGGGGCGCGGGGTGAGCAAGAGTGAGCCCAGAAGGGGAGATACACACACCTAGGATTGGTACGATCTGAGTGACAAGGGCTGCCCTAGGGCCTCCTGGGCCTGGTGGAGTCTAGGAGGAGGGCAGAGCATTAACATTCTTGGACCTGCTGTCGGGGAACGCCCATCACAGCCAGCTCAAAAAGCCCAGCAGTCCCAAGCTTTTTAACATAACTATTTAACAAGCACCCACTATGTGCTAGGCACCTGGATACAGCCTAGCCTGACTCCCACTCCCCCAACACACACTTTCAGCAGATCTACATTCTGGGAGGGCCTCTCCTTGCTGTATCCCCAGCTCCTCACAGGGCTCTAACCTGGGCCAGGTGCAGAACAGGTGATCAATAAAGCATTGGAATAAGCCCAGTGGAGAAGCAGGATAGTACAATGGTTAAACAAGCTTGAATATGGCCTCTCCCCGTTGTTAGTCACCTGATTTGGAGCGAATAAATTAACCTCCCTGTGCCTCAGATACCCCATCTATAAGATGGGGGTAATAATAGTACTTACTTACCTCATGTGGTTGCCACAAAGACTAAAAGATTTAATAATGTAAAGTGCTCAGAACATGCTCCAAATGTGGTGGTGTTAGTATTGTTTGTTATTATTAGAAAAGCAATACTGCCTGGGCCATATATTCTCAGCAGGGGGAATACTGCCCCCAAGAGGGCAGAAACTGATTCTTGAGGATGGGGGCAGTTTTCCTTTCTTATGTATAGAATAGAGCACAGATACACACACACACACACACACATGTCTGTGTGTGTCTGTATATATATACACACATACACACACACTGCATAAACAAATATATGGTGAATCTATGGCATTAACTTTTCACGGTGGGAGACGATTAGGAGAAAGAACAACTAAAAAGGCTCCTCAGAGGGGCAACAATACATTGAGGACACTGGCCCAGGGGTAACAGCTCTGGAGCCAAACTGTCTGTGTTTGAATCTCGGTGCTAGGATGTATGAGCTGTGTGGCCTTGGGCAAGCTGGTTAACCTCCCTGCGTTTTAATGGCCTCATCTATAAAATTCAAATAATAATAATGTCTACCTTATAGGGATGTTTTAAATAATAAATAAGTTAACCTGCTTGGAATAGAGCCTGGCGCGTAAGTCCTCAGCAAGCATTTACCACGATCCCCATCAATATTGTAATTATTATCACCAACTGACACTATTTTTTATTGAAGTATAGTTGATTTACAATGTTGAAACTCTTTCTTTAATGCCCAGCTCAAACATCATTTCCTCAAGGAAGCCCCCGGCCCCTTCTCTGTGCTCCCTCCGCCTCTCCCCTCCCCAGCTCGGCCAGCAAGCGGTGCAGAGCACTGGAGTCTGGCACAGATGAGCAGCTGAGTCTCCCTTCCGGCTGTCAGTGCCTCCTTGTCTTTGTTTTTACTTATCGGGTCCTCTGCACAGTCCAGTGGGCTGTGCGCTGCACAAGGACACCACACCTAAGGGCACAGCATTTATATCAGATAGCCATAGGCCTGTATACTTATTAGGATGATGGCCCAGAACGTGGTGGTCAAGTGTTTGGTTCTAACAATGTCAATGCGTGACGACGGTTCCACATGTGGCAGTGAGTGTCTTAGGCAAGGAGTACCTGTTTCTAATTCACACAAAAGTACCCAACAGACTAGGGGTGGCCCTGCCCAGAAGCCAGCACAGGGTCTGCACACAGGTGCTCAGTGAACGCTAGCTGAGCAGATATAAGAAAGAGCCGCCCAGCACCCCCTCTGACTCTCCCTTCCCTTCCCCCACGCCACCGCCCCCACCACGTCCCAGCTGCACGTCACCTGGAGACCACTGTACCTGAGACCCTGCCATCCACACTGCCTGCCATCCCCACCAGGTGCTCCAGGACCTGCTCGCAGCAGGTGGTCTTGCCAGCACCGCTCTGGCCCAGGGCCACGATGCTCTGGTCCCTCTGCTGGCTCAGCAGAGCCCAGTACGCCCGCTGGGCCAGGGAGCCAACGTGGGCGGGTAGGCCATCCCAGCAGCTCCTGGGCACCTGCAGGAAGAGCGCCGGCATCAGCCTTCCCACCCGGCCGGGGCCCAGGGAGCACTCCACAATGCTCCAACCCGGCCTCAAGCCCAGATCCACGTCCATGCCTCCCATCCTACTCCAGCCTTGTCAGAGACGTCGTGCATTTTTCTGGGGAGAGCCCAGCCTGGAGATCTAGTCCTGCCACTGGCTCGCTGTGAGTCCTTGGGCAGCCTTGGACCCTGCTCTGAGCCTGGCCTCTTCTTCAGCCAATGAGAGGCTTGAACTAAAGCTGCATTAGCTCATGGGGCTCATCTCACTTGCTACACAAAGGACTGGATCGTACCTGTCTGAAATGAAGCAGGTGGATAAAATGGCTCAATTGATGAGTGACGTCTGCCATGGAAACAGAATGGGGCATGGGGGAATTGGCGGTACGTGTGCTATGTATTTGCTATAACAGATTTAGATACCGGAAGCCCCTTTGACTTCATTCATTCATCCATCCATACATTCATTCACTCAGTAAAAAAAAAAAAAATTCATTGAGTGTCTACTACATAGCAGGCACTAACCCAGGCACTGGGGGCACAACACTACTCAAGGCGAATAAAGGAAATCTCTGCCAACCGTGAGGAGATATCATTATACACCTATTAAGATGGCTAAAAAACCGGTTTTTAATTTTTTTTGACACACTACCAAGTTCTGGTTAAGATGCAGAGCAAGTGGAATTCTCCCACAATGCTACACAATACAGCCACTCTGGAGAACAGCTTGGCAGCCTCTTTTACAGTGATACGTACACTCGTCATCCAACTGAGCAACCCCACTCCTAGGTATTTACCCAAGAGAAATGGACATTTGTGTTCACCAAAAAACCCTCTGTCACTGGTTATATTGAGTAGGTATTCAAAATCATCAACAACCTAGAAACAACCCAAATGTCCCTCAACTAAAGAACTAAGATAACCAACCACCCTGGTTTTAGCACTGAAAGTCCCATGTCCCAGAAAAACCATTCCCTCCCACGGAAACCAGGACAACTGGTCCCCCTCCGAACAGATAAACAAAGCTGTGCAATAAAATACAATAGAATAAAAGAACTAACGGCTCACAGCTGCAACAATATGGGTGAATCTCAAATGCGCTGTGCATTGTGATAAGTGGAAGAAGCCGATTCCAAAGGTTACACGCAGTACAATCCCATTTATATGACTTTTCAGAAAAGGCACAACTAGGGAAAAGGGACAAAAGAACAGATTAGTGGCTGCCCAGGGCGGGACATGGGGGAGGGGATGACCACAAGGGTATGGAGAACTTTTGGGGGTGATGGGAACTGTCCTGTAATTGATGGCAGAGACAGTTTCACAACTATACGTGTTTGTCAAAAACTTACAGAAGTGAACACTAAAAAGGGTGACATTAACTGTATGTAAATTATACCTTAATAAACCTGACTTAAGACAAAAAAAGCCCTGCCTGTAGAGCTTGCTTTCCTTTGGGAGAAGACAGATGATAAAAAACCAACTAATTAAATTATACTCAACGGGAGTCATTTGAAAGCCATGAGCTTGGATGAGATCACCAAGGAAGTGGGCGTTTAAAGAGGGAGACAGAAGAGGTGTAGGGATGGGGCACCCAGACTTGGAGAGATCAGGGACCAGCAAAGGAGGCTGAGAGGGAGGGCCAGCGGGACAGAAGGAAAACCAGGAGAGCGGAATTCCTGAGCTGCGGAAGGGAGTGATGGCAGGAGGAGGGAAGGACCAGCCCCTGAAGTGCTGCTGAGGGTCAAGTCAGAGGAGGCCGGAGAATTGTCCACTGGGCTTGGCAGCATGGAGGTCACTGTGACCTTGACAAATGTCTGCTTAGCGTGGTTTTCAGGGAGAACGGAAGAGGGCGGTGGAGGTAGTGAGGGCAGTAGAAAGGCACCAAAGGGAGCAGGGAAACGGGCCTGGCTGGAGGAGGACCTTGGAAGCCCAGGATGCTAAGCGGGTGACAAGTGGGCTAGCATCCACCCTCCCAGTGGCTTGGCAGGACCAGGGGCACAAACTCCGGTGTGGCGGCCCTCCCCCTCCCCGAACCCCCAGCCTGGGGCTAAGGAGCACCCCCAGTGCACTGTTGGCCTTTCCTACCCCGAGGCCCCCAGGAACAGCAATGAGTCCCCATCCTGACACAAATCAAAAGGCTCACAGACCTACTAGAGAATGGACCTGAGGATATGGGGAGGGGGAAGGGTAAGATGTGACAAAGTGAGACAGTGGCATGGACATATATACACTATCAAACGTCAAACAGAGAGCTAGTGGGAAGCAGCCGCAGAGCACAGGGAGATCAGCTTGGTGCTTTGTGACCACCTAGAGGGGTGGGATAGGGAGGGTGGGAGGGAGGGAGATGCAAGAGGGAAGAGATATGGGAACATACGTATATGTATAACTGATTCACTTTGTTACACAGCAGAAACTAACACACCATTGTAAAGCAAGTATACTCCAATAAAGATGTTAAAATAAATAAATAAATAAATAAAAAAGGCTCAGCAGGACCCCAAACCTGGCAAAGTAGGACAAGCCGCCACACTGGCTGGACACAGCCTAAGGGAACGCAGCGGGCAGGGGGTCCTGAGGTCCGAGCCTCGGAGCCACCTGCCGCTTTGGAAACATAAAGTTCAAGGGCCAGGCTATCCCAATCGTCAGCCTTCTCAGGCCTGCAGGGGAACAGGGAGGATTCTGCAGACCCAGGCCCCACAGTCACACACAGGTACCCCCTGCATGCTTGCACACGGGCATGCTCAAGGGCACACGCACCCAACAGCTGCAGAGGCCTCTGCACACAGGTGTGCCCATCTACACCCCACGCAGTCACAGCACACTCACCCCAAAAGAGGCCTGCACCCCCAGGCACGCACCCAGCTCCCAGCCACCCGGCAAGCCCAGACCCCCAGTGAGAGAGGCCCCCAGCCCTGCCTGGAGCCCTCCTAGCCCATCTTCAAGGAGGCCTCAGTCCCAGCCTCACCGCAGGTCTCTGCTCCCACCTGGTGGCCATTTGAGGAACCAGAGGGGACTCAGCCAAAGACAGAAGGAAGCTGTGGGTGTGGGAGGCAGCGTGACTTGAGGGGGACCCACGCCCACCGCAGGGTTACAGGGGCTTAGGGGGATCACGGGACTCAAGTTCCTCCTACCAGGTTGGGTCCCAATCCCCGCACTTTTAGGCTCTTTGACCCAGGCCGTGTAGCAGACGCCGCAATCGAGGACAGTCACGGTCGAGAGAACTGGGCTTGCGGAGAGACCTGTGACAAACACCCCTCCCAGGGGCCCCTAAGGAACCAGAGCAGGCTCTCGGGGCCTTGGGCTGCAGTAACAGAAGCACAGCCTGCCTGGCAACGGAGGGGAGAGTGCAGCGTCGCCCTTCCAGGCTAATGAGAACCTACTGTATAGCACAGGGAACTCTACTCAATGCTCTGTGGTGACCTAAATGGGAAGGAAATCCAAAAAAGAGGGGATATATGTATATGTATAGCTGATTCACTTTGCTGTACAGCAGAACTACGCTCAAATAAAATTAATTTTTTAAAAAAGGTGCCTTTTGTTATGTTAATGAGGTGACTTTTGGAAAGCCAAATATATATGAGATGACCAAATATATATATATATATATAATATTTTTTTTTCCTTTCTAGATTACCAGTTTATTATAAAAAGATCTAACTCAGGAACAGCCATATGGAAGAGACGCACAGGGCAAGGTATGGGGAAAGGGGTGCAAAGCTTCCATGCTGTCCCACCTGGCACCTCCCTGGGTACACCAATCCAGAAGCTCTCCAAACTCCATTCTTTTTTTTTTTTTTTAATAATTTTGAAGAACTTTTTTTTAAAATTATTTATTTATTTATTTATTTTAGTTGTGTTGGGTCTTCGTTTCTGTGCAAGGGCTTTCTCTAGTTGTGGCAAGCGGGGGCCACTCTTCATCGCGATGCGCGGGTCTCTCACCATCGCGGCCTCTCTTGTTGCGGAGCACAGGCTCCAGACGCGCAGGCTCAGCAGTTGTGGCTCACGGGCCCACTTGCTCCGTGTCATGTGGCATCTTCCCAGACCAGGGCTCGAGCCCGCGTCCCCTGCATTGGCAGGCAGACTCTCAACCACTGCGCCACCAGGGAAGCCCCAAACTCCATTCTTTTAATTTCACTGAAGCTTCGTTATGTAGACAGGATTAACTGATTCAACCTCAAGCCCCTCTCCCCTTCAAGGGGGTGGGGGGGAGGGTGGAAGAGACTGAAAGTTCCAATCCTCTAATTCTGGTTGGTTCCCCTGGCAACCAGCCCCTTCCTTAGGGGCTTTCCAAAAGTCACCTCATTAACACAAACTCAGGTGTGGTTGAAAGGGTTTTGTTATGAATATCAAAAGACACTCCTATCTGGAAATTCCACGGGGTTTAGAAGTTTTGTGCCAGGAATGAGGGACAAAGACCAAATATATATTTTATTATACCTACTGCCTAATACTAAATCTTACTGCTAATAAGGTAAGTACAATTAAAACGATAGTGAAATACCATTTTCACCTATCCAATTGGCCACATGGAAAAGTTTGATATTACTCTGTGTTGGTGAGGATACTGGGGAACAGGCAATCTCATACACTGCTAGCTAGTGCAAGTATGAAGGGCAGCATCTGCTGAAATTTTCAATGCATATTTCCTTTAATCCAGCAAGTCCACTTTTGTGGGCAATTCAGAACCCTCTCTAGAATAAGGGTCAGCAAATTTTTTTTTTCCAAAAAGGGCGAAAATGTAAATATTTTAAGGTTTGGGCCACGTGGGAGATGGCCAAATATATATTTTTGGTCCGAATGACCAAATATGTATTTTTCTTCATAAATCACAATATTGCACCCAGCTCAATAAAAATCTCCAAATGCTTTGCACATCAGCTGGCTTTGACAAGTCTTCACCTCTCCCCCCACCCCCTTCCTCTCTCCCTAAATCATGCTCTGAGTGTTTCTTGAAGAAATAGAAAAATCTTGGCTCCTCCAGCACATTGCCTCTCCACTCTCCATATTTGTGGTTGCCTCACTGACCCAGGTTGGCCACACGTCCCTTGCCAGCCACCTTACAGCCTGGTGAGATCCTGGACCTCCCAGATGGGCCTCCTGGCCTAGGGATGACCAGTAATATTTCTCTCAAATGCTAGCATCTACTGATCTGTAGTTGGGGACTGCCTGGAGTGTTGTATTGAGAAGGATCCTGAGCTATGGCTGAACTAGCAAGAAAGTGTGTGGTGATTGACTAGCAGTGTCTGCCATGGGCGCAGGAATGGTTCGGAGTGGTGCCTGTGCCAAGTATTTGCCATTTCCAGCCTGGGGCTTCCCCTGCCACAGTGAGGCAAGAGGCTGGTCAGTCTTTTGCTGGGAGGCTCCCCTGACTGCTCCATCACAGGGCTGTCTTTCTACCCCTGCTCCCTTGCTACCTGGAGTTTTGCTGTCTAATACGGCAGCCACTAGCCACATGGGGCTATTTCAATTTAAATGAATTAAAATTAAATTAAAACCTCAGGGGCTTCCCTGGTGGCACAGTGGTTAAGAATCCGCCTGTCAATGCAGGGGACACGGGTTTAAGCCCTGGTCCGGGAAGATCCCACATGCCTCGGAGCAACTAAGCCCGTGCACTACAACTACTGAGCCTGCGCTCTAGAGCCGGTGAGCCACAACTACTGAAGCCCACGCACCACAACTACTGAAGCCCGCGTGCTACAGCCCGTGCTCTGCAACAAGAGAAGCTACCACAGTGAGAAGCCCTCACACCACAACGAAGAGCAGCCCCCGCTCGCCGCAACTAGAGAAAACCCGTGCACAGCAACGAAGACTCAACGCAGCCAAAAATAAATAAATAAATAAATAAATAATTTAAAAAACACACACGTAAGATGATTTTTTTAAAAAAAGATCTGTATGTAGAACACTGAGCACCTAAGGGCTCGATTATGGGCTGTTATCATTCAAACGGGACTGATACAGAACTTTTCAAAGCTTCTGCTTCTGAGGTTTACACGTGCTGCTATGCCTAAGCCGGAAACTGATCATCACCATCTTTACATCACTTTGTGAAGTCATAACAATGGTGTTATGCATCTAGGGTTTTACAGGCAGTCCCAATTTCACATATTTAATACATTCTCCTGCCAAGAACCAAATACTTTATTTCAAAAATAAAATTACACTTCAGAACATAATATGGTAACCAGAGCCGAACCTAAGCTCCCACAATAACAACCAGAAAACTGGACAAAGTATATGAAGTAACTGTTTTCAGACACAGAAGGGGCTAGAGTCCCTGAAAGAAGGGAAGCAAACTAGGAGGACCCCAGGCTGCGTCAGCTCTTCGCCTGGAGGCACTTTCTGAAATGTGGTGCTGGGAGGGGGACCCAAGCAGACCATGGTGGTCCTGCCGAGGCAAAGGCACCAGGAGTTCACGGAAGACGAGGTGCCTGGAAACACCAGAAAAATAAATGAAATGAAGAGCTATATAGCTATTATAAGCCAGTGGTGATGACAACTTACTAGGATATACTCAATCCAAAAGAAGACTGGAGAAGAAAAAAGCAACAAGGAAACAAATAATACATACGAGATTTAAATCCAACTAAATTGGTAATTATTCAAGTGTAAATGGTCTAAATAGTCTAATTACAAGGCAGAGGTCAGAGAATAGACATACCATGCAAACACTAATATCAAGAAAGCTCGAGTGATTATAACAATATTAGACAAAGTAGACGTCAGAACAAATATATTATTACCAGGACAGACTTCTCATCATGATAAAAGTGGTAGATTCATCAAGATGACATAACAATCATAATGTGTGTGTACTGGGAATTCCCTGGCGGTAAGTGGTTAGGGGTCCATGCTTCCACTGCAGGGGGCACAGGTTCAATCTCTGGTCGGGGGACTAAGATCCCGCAAGCTGCATGGTACGACCAAAAAACAAAAAAATACCGTGTGTACCTATCACAGGAGATGCAACAATGCCTCTCCTAGGCACTTACCAAAGAGAAATGACAGCATTTGTTCACAACAAGACTTGATGAAAAATATCCATAGCAGCTTTACTCATAATTTCCCTGAACTGGAAACAACCCGATGTCCATGAAAAGTGAAGTGTGTTAATAAGTCCATACATTGGAATACTATTCAGCAATAAAAGAAACAAAAATCCCAACACAAGCAACATGATAATGAACCTCAAGGAAGAACATGGTGCTGAGGCAAAGGGGCCAGACCCAAAAGAGTGCATAGGATTTGATTCTATTGATAGGATGTTCTAGAAAAGGCAAATATAATCTATTGTGACTGGAAGCAGAAGCAGATCAGTGTTTGCCTGGGGCTGGGTGGGATGAGCTATTTAGAAACGGGCCCAGAGTGTACTTTTTAAAGTGATGGAAATGGTCCATATATGGATCGTGGTAACAGGTACGCGGGTGCACACTTTTGTCAAAACTCAAACTCTATACTTAAATTGGATGTATTTTATTGTGAGTGTTTTATACCTCAATAAAATTGCTTTTTAAAAGAACAAAAGCATACAGCATATTTATCAGTAAACAAAGAAAAATTAAGTAACAACTGGATCCTTAGACATGTGGTATCTCACGAGAAGGAAATCAGGCATATTCTGAAAGAGATAAGCTAAAAAGTTAACACTAGAAGAAAAGGGCCCAAATCAATGTTCCCAATAAGCTATCCTATTTCAAGTTCTCTTCCATCACCAATTCTGAACCCACTTCTTGGTTTAAAAGTAGAAGCCACAAAACAAACCTAATTTCAATCTTCTGAAATAGTCATAGATTATATGGTAAGCAAATGAATTCTGAAAGAGCAAACTTTGAAGACAATGAATTAAAAAATAAAATCAAAGCAGTGAAATATTTCCAGTAAGGAAAAAAAAAAAAGATTTCTTTGGAGAGTAAGTGCCTCTTACAAGGGAAGAAAGAATATGTGCTTCTTGAAGAAGCTGTCCTAGTTGCTCTCACTGTGTTCTACTGTTATAAACAGTCTCTTTGAGGGACTAAAGCAATTCTCTCTGCCCCCACCTCCATCCACACTTTGCTGGGATTTCTCTTGGAAACCACCAAATCACAAGAATCTTCTCTGTTCATCAGCGAGCAGAGTTGGGACAAAGCTCTGAACTCTAAGGCTGACCTAAAAGCATCACGCAGAACACAGAGCGGGTGTGACAATACTCTTCAGCAGACGGCCCACTGTGCAAAGCAAGCAAGTCACCTTAATTCCGAGATGCATGAACACAGTCATCGCCCTACACCCTCAGGCTCTTGCCTGAGCCTTTCTTTCACCTTCTGACCCCAGCTGAACCCAAGCACATGGTACCCTGCAAGCCCCTGTGCCTCCCACCCGCTTTTGTACCACAGCACAATTCACTGCAAATCTATCCTCCCATCTTCAGATGACTTCTCACCACCTCCACTGCTGGCCGCTGGTCCCAAAGCCGGGATCATCTCTTGCTGAGCGCTGCAGCATCTCCTGCTTCTTGCTTCCACAGCACCGAGACGATGCTGCATGAGCACTTGAGTCAGGGTGTGCCGCCCCAGTGCTCAAACTTTCCTGTGCCCCATCCCAGGACCAGTAAAAGTGGAGATCCTCGTGATTGCCTAAAAAGCCTCGCCAACCACCCCCCACCTGTCTCGCGGTCCCTCGCACTCAGCCCCTTGGCTGCAGCCACCTTGCTCTTCCTCCACCACGTGGTTCCAGTCTTAGGGTCTCTGCCCTGCTGAGCCCTCTGCCTGGACCCACTTCCCCCCAGTACACAGGGGCTCAGCCCTCACACCTCCCCAGGACGCTGTTCAACCGTCCCTTTATAAGTGGTGCCTTCTCCAAACACCCTTTTGAAACTGCCGCACATACCGGCAAGCCCTGCCCCCCTCTGGCCTCTACAATTCTCCACAACATTTACTACTGTGCGGACAGTGTGTATTCGTTGGTCTGTCTCCCGCCCCCCCCCCAACCCCCCGGTAGAATGTTAGCTCCAGGGACTTCCCTGGTGGTCCAGTGGCTAAGTGCAGGGGGGCCCGGGTTCGATCCCTGGTCAGGGCACTAGATCCCACATGCCACAACTAAGAGTTCGCATGCTGCAACTAAAAGATCCCACGTGCCACAACTAAGACCCAGCGCAGCCAAATAAATAATTAAATAAGTATATTAAACAAAGAATGTCAGCTCCATAGGGGCACCCATAGCAGTACTACTCACGGATGCATGGTACACAGTGAAAGTCACTGAACGAAGGACGGAATTTTTAGTAGATTTCAAACAAAGCCCGAGAACCACCTCATAGCATATCTCTACATTTCCTGGTCTTGACTTTGACTAGAAGTAGGAATACTAAAATAAATCAAAAATAATGTATAAAACCCTCAGAAAAGGTATCTCCCAAAGAGCTAAAACCAGGGGATATTAATGACAGTGCACTGCCACCTGGAATTTCAGGCGTTTGGGGCTCCTAAAGTCCTAAACCCGCCCAATCATCCCTCTACTGTCAGTTCAAAAAGCTGACGGTCAACTTTTCCAGTAGAGGTGATGTTTCCTGGGTCCTTAGAACTCTCTAGGAATATATATTAAGACCCCAGCTTTGCTAATATTGCTAGAGCATGTAGCATTTTCCCTTAATTATGTGGACCCAGGCAACGAGACAGCTACAAAGTTGAGTCAGTTGCAGATGTTGGCTGATTGGCTAGACTTTCCTTTTGGCTAAGAGTGGTTTCCCCACACTTGCCGTGGGATCTAAACTCATGGCTCTGAAACATCACCAGTAGCCCCTTCCAAGAATTTCGGAGACTTCTGGGCAGTAGTAAACACTCCTTACAGCTGTCTGATACTGGCATGCCAGAGGTCTGTGGGTTTCACATCCATCCTTTTGCAGAGTGAGCTGGTGGCAGGTGGAAAGTCCTCTGTGGCCTGACGCTGTTCTAGTCTCCCCTATGTGCTGTTTTGTTTAATAAGACATTTCCAGTGGAGCACTTAATATATATTAGATTCTCAATGTCTCATTCAACAAAGCACATAAAGCAGAGACCTGTGCACTGCCCCCAAATTCTGGATTTTAGTATCATGATATATTAACTAGGAATTGTATAGTTTATATGCTTTTTTAAAAAACAAACTCCAGCACTACTTACAATAGCCAAGACATGGAAGCAGCCTAAATGTCCGTCCACAGATGAATGGATAAAGATGATGTGGTATATATCAATATATACACAATGGTATATTATGCAGCCATAAAAAAGAATGAAATAATGCCATTTGCAGCAACATGGACGGACCTAGAGATGATCATACTAAGTGAAGTGAGTCAGACAGAGAAAGACAAATATTACATGGTATCACTTATACATGGAATCTAAAAAAATGATACAAATGAACTGATTTACAAAACAGAAATAGACTCACAGACATAGAAAACAAACTTATGGCTACCGAAGGAGAAACGTGGGGAGGGATAAATTAGGAGTTTGGGATTAACAGATACACACCATTATATATAAAATAGATAAACACAAGGACCTACTGTATGGCACAGGGAACTACATTCAGTATCTTGTAATAACCTATAATGGAAAAGAATCTGAAAAACAATATATATATGTATAGCTGAATCACTTTGCTGTACACCTGAAACTAACACAACATTCTATCAACTATACTTCAATTAAAAAAAAACCCAGGGCTTCCCTGGTGGCGCAGTGGTTGAGAATCTGCCTGCCAATGCAGGGGACACGGGTTCGAGCCCTGGTCTGGGAAGATCCCACATGCCGCGGAGCAACTAGGCCCGTGAGCCACAACTACTGAGCCTGCGCGTCTGGAGCCTGTGCTCCGCAACAAGAGAGGCCGCGAGAGTGAGAGGCCGGCGCACCGCGATGAAGAGTGGCCCCCGCTTGCCGCAACTGGAGAAAAGCCCTCGCGTAGAAACAAAGACCCAACACAGCCAAAAATAAATATAAATAAATAAATTTAAAGAAAAAAATAAAATAAAAAAAAAAACCCCGAGGCGTGCTCATTTCCCCACTAACTTTTCCTGGTGACAGACGGAAAATAGCAGTTGTGAAGTGCCTACCTCCTATTCAGGCTCTGCTTTTTGGGGGATGGGCAAACTTGGTCACATTATTTTAACTAGCATAGAAAATACTAGTGCTGTGTTTAGTACACAGGTGGCCATCACTGTCTTAAACCAACAGTAATTCCCATCAACCACGGGCTCAGAAGAGCTCAGGGAAAATTAAATAGCAACCACCTACAAGATCAGAGAGAGAGTTGCCAGCCTGCAGATCAGGGGTCTGGTGGTCACATGCCAGGGTTCCTATAGTTCTAGTGATTAGCAGATGTTAAAGGATTGTGCCATTCCAGCAGAAGTGTAGCTCTTCTGAATTTTTCTGGGAAGAGATAATCATGGCTGATCTTAGAACCTGAATGATGTCTTGTAAGAGGAAAACCGGCCCAAATAAACTGGTTTAAAATAAACGAACAAAAAAGACAACGAAATTTCTCATAGGACTGGTTTAAGCCTTTTTACTCTCTTTGAAAGCTGCCACAATTTTCTCAGATGTCCCCAGTTTTCAGAGCCGCAGAGGCTGCGTGGCAGGGCAGGTGGCGTCTCCAACCCGGGGCGCCAATACCCAGGCTTGTGGGAGCCAACACAGATAAGGAGTCAGCCCAAAGGACTGCCTACCAGTGGGGTTTGGACTCACAGCCTTTCCCTCTTCTTCAGTGTCTTTCCTCTCTAGGCGGCATTTCTGTCTAGAGATGCAAGTTGAAAGTGCAGAATCTGTGTCCATCATTTCTGTGGGTTCCTCACCACCCGTTGCCTGTGGCTGCCTGGCCTCTTCAATTGAAAATCCAATCAGCTGTGCTTAGCCAAGTGTTTACCTCTGCTGTTTGAAAGTTTAAATGGATCTTTAACTCTTTCCCTCACTAGAAGTCTCCACAAAGCCATGGATAATTGATGCAGGGTTGAATGGGGCCTCAGGTTTTCTTCCCTTTTGGGGCTGGTGGCTCTCAGCTGGAGGAAGTTTTACACGTCAGACAGGGTGGGACGGCGGCCATCTGTGACTGTCAATCAGGGAGGCTGTTTGTCTGGGGAAGGCCCTGCACAGGGACACAAACAAACTCTTCCAAACAAAGGTGGAAACAAAAGAGAAAACAAAGCCTGAAGGGGGGTTCCCAGGTTAAGATTTCCCTCTCTACGACCACAAGCAAAAGGGCTCGATGTTCTATCATTTAACTCTGCTCTTCAAGTCAGAAGTTGCACAGAGGTTAAGTATTTGCAGATTTTAGCCACCTACCATGTTTTGAAGCACAAAGCACTTCGAGCAATAATTTTATAATCATAAAATAGGCTGGTAACTTTGTTCCTTGAAACTGACAAAAAAGTAAACCTAAAATGTTTTCCTCTGTGTCGCTTATTTTTTTTTCAGTACTTCTGTGGTCCTGTATTTTGCATATAATTACCAAATTAAAAAAAGAGGTCTCTATGTCATGTCTGTGTCCATCTTTCTTTCTACAGGCCTGCTTAGAAAATCCTTTTAAAAAGAACTTTGGGGCTTCCCTGGTGGCACAGTGGTTGAGACTCTGCCTGCCAATGCAGGGGACACGGGTTCGAGCCCTGGTCTGGGAAGATCCCGCATGCCGCGGAGCAACTAGGCCCGTGAGCCACAACTACTGAGCCTGCGCGTCTGGAGCCCGTGCTCCGCAACGAAAGGCCACGATAGTGAGGCCCACGCACCGCGATGAAGAGTGGCCCCCACTTGCCGCAGCTAGAGGAAGCCCTCGCACAGAAACGAAGACCCAACACAGCCAAAAATAAATAAATAAATAAATAATAATTTAAAAAAAAAGAACTTTGTAAGGTAGCAATTTGTCTTTCCAATGTATCCTTTTTATAATGAAACATACATTTTTTTTTCAAAGTCCATGGCAAGTATATTTCTTATGCCTTAGCCCCAAACGCCAAATATAATTTCTGCATTCTTTCAACCCGAATGTTCTTTGAAAGCATGCTAAATATGTTTGAGACCAACGTTAATAAATATTTAAGAAATTAAAGTGAAAAGTAAAAATCGAAAAGAAAAGGCACCAGACTGGAAAGAAAGGAGTACATTTGTTTTTATTCAGAGACAGGATCTTACATGTAGAAAATCCTGAAGAACTCACACACATACACACATACACAAATCTACTAGAACTAATAAATTAGTTCAGCAAGATTGTAGGATACAAGATCACCATACAAAATCCAATTCTATTTCCATGTACTAGCAATGAACAACCAAAAATGAAATTAAAGAAACAATTTCATCCATAATAGCATCAAAAACATTAAAATATTTGTGAATAAATTTAAGAAGACACATAAGACTGAAAACTACAAAGCACTGCTGAGAGAAATTAGGGACGACGTAAACAACTGTAGAGACATTTCATTCATGGATTGGAAGACTTAATGTTGTTAAAATGACAGTTGTCTCCAAATCTATACGTTCAACAAAATCCCTACCAAAATCTGAGTAGGCTTTTTTTTGAGGGGGGGCAGAAATTGAAAAACTGATGCTAAAATTCATATGGAAATGCAAAGGATCCAGAAGAGCCAAAAACAAGTTTGAAAAAAAAAAAAGAAAGAAAAGAATAAAGTGAGAAGATTTTTATTTCCTGATTTCAAAACTTACTATAAAGCTACAGTAATCAAGACACTGTGGGACCAGCATAAGGACAGACATATACATCAACAGAACAAAACTAAGAGTCCAGAAATAAGTCCTTAAGTTTATGGTCAATCAATTTTCAACAAAGGTGCCAAGACAATCCAACGGGGGAAGAAAACGTTTTTATCTTCAAACAAAAAAACAAACATTTTTCAGACAACTAGATAGCCACATGCAAAAAAAGATGAATTTAGACCCTTACCTCACGTTATACATGACAACTCAAAAATCAAACAAAGACCTAAGAGCTAAAATGCTAAAACACTTCTAGAAGAAAAAGAGAAAAAAATCTTTGGGGAATTCAGTTAGGCAAAAAGTTCTTAGATAAGACACTAAAATTCATTCCAAAAAGTTGTAAACTGGACTTCAAAATTAAAACCTTCTGTACTTCAAAAGTCACTATGAAGAAAATGAAAAAGAAGCCACTGACTGGGAGGAAGTATTTGTGAATTATACACATGATAAATAACATAAATAAAGACAATCAATTTTTTAAATGGGCATAAGATTTAAATAGATATTTCACCAAAGAAGATATAAGAATGGCTAATCACCACAAACATGTCCAATATCACTAACTGTTAGGGAAATGCAAATCAAGACCCCAATGAAGCACCACTTCACACCCACTAGGAAGGCTAGAATCAAAGACAACAGCAAGTGTTGATGAGGCTATGGCAAACCCGGAACTCTCATAAAATGATGGTGAGAATGTAAATGTAGTATAATTTAGAAAGCAACTAGTGATTCCTTAGAAAGTTAAACATGAATTCACCATACAGCCCAGCAATTCCACTCCTAGTTACATACCCAGGAGAAATGAAAACATACATCCACACTTGTACGTGAATGTGAACACAGCAGCATCGTTTGTAATAGACCAAAAGTGGGAATAATTCAAATGTCCATCAACTGGCGAAGGGATAAACAAAATGTGGTCTATCCACGTAATGGAATATTATTCAGCAACAAAAGGGAACGAGAGACCGGAACACACAACGTGGATCAACCTCCAAAACCTGGTGTTAAATGAAAGAAGCCATGTGCAAAAGACAAACAGTCTACAACCTGTAAGATTCCACTCATATGAAATGTTCAGAAAAGGAAAATTACTATAGAGACAGAAAGCAGATTATTGGTTGCCTGGGGATGGGAGCAGGAAGTGACTACAAGTGGGCACAGGGGGTCTCTTTGACACATGGAAATGTTTTAAAATTAGACTGTGGTGCTGGCTGCACAACTCAGAGTTTACTAAAACTCATCAAATTTACACTCATAGTGAGTGAATTTTATAACATGTAATAGCATGCCTCGATAAAGCTGTTTTTCAAAGAGTAAAAGTTGCAAAATTTTGTTTTGACCAAAACCATGTTTCAAAGACACCAATTCTCACACGAATTCAAAAAGATCAATATTCAGACTCTGGATTAAGCTCTGAAGTCAGTGTGAGAAAATGAAATGTCTTCCATGGCAATAATGATGTGACGTCATAGTACTTTAACCATGATGTTCTTTATATATGAGAGTAACATTTGCATACTTTATGAATTAAGCATCTATTTTGGAGTCTCCTTATAATCGGAAACATCCTTCTCTAACAGGAGAGGGTATGCAGTCAGAGAAGTGAGTAGATTGTCAACAGACAGATGGAATTTATCAAATGTTATGTGCCCCACTTGCATATGATGAAATTATTTCAGTATATCACAGAAGAAAATGGTAGCAAAACATCTTAACCATACAAATTGATTTTAACCGACAAATTGATTTTACTGTCTATTTGATAACCAGTATCCCTTTAAAACCATTCTTTCAATGAGCCAAACCCAGGACACTTGTCAATCTCTAAATGAGTAAGTTTTACTGACAGCAAATTAGGAATCCACTTCATTGATGTCCGTTAAGACGTATGGTTTCTATGTAAGGATGAGGAAGATAAAGGCAGCTGTCATTTACTTAACCTTTTTTATTCTGGAAACCGGCAATTAAAAACAAAGAAGTTAAGCATTGATCCTGCTCTATTAGTCTTCTATTGCTGTGTAACAAACATCCACAAACTCAGTGACTTAAAAACACCGCTAATAAATACCTCCCAGTTCTGGAGGTCAGAAGTCCTGGCTGGCTCTGCTGGGTTTTCTGCCTAGGGGCTCACAAAGCCAGAATCAAGGTGCTGGCAACCTGGGTTCTTATCTAGAGGCTCCAGGGAGGAATCTGCTCCCAAACTCATTCATGCTGTTGGCAGAATGCAGTTCCGAGGGCTGTAGGACTGAGGTCCCCGTTCCCTTGCTGCCTGCCAAGGAGGAGGGGTCACCCTCAGCTCCTCGACACACTCACAATCCTTCTCATGGGGCCCCCTCCACCTGCAAAGTTGCCAAGGGTGCGTCCCACCTTTCTCCTGCTTCAATCTCTCTGACTTCTGCTGCCGGCCTGAGGATATTCTCTGCTTTTAAAGGGCTGGTGTGAGCAAATTCAACCCACCCAGAACACAACCTTAATTATATCTGCAAAATCTCTTTCAGCGGGTTACCCCTGGGAGTAACCCCTGGAGGCTTTTAAAAGTCACGGGAGACGTCGCAGAAATCTGCCAACCGCACCTGACTGTCTTTACAGGCAAATATATAGCGCAAGTGGATGAGTAAAAAGCAGTCAACGTGGAAGGAATGGCATGATTAGCAAACTCACCGCTTCCTAACTTCCTAATAAAATAATCGATTTATGCAGAGATCGTCAGTGAAAATGAAACGAATGGCAGATGACAGCTGAGTGAGGAGCCGGAGAGCTGAGCGCACCTGAGCCCACTTTAGAGAAGTGACGGACGGCAGAGCGGCCCCTACGTGTCATGTGCCTCTTGCTACAAAGTCCGAACCTAACACGCTAATCCAGCTGTTGGAGCTGGCTTTCAGCTCATAGGAAATTTAGGAAGCAGAAGTGCAATTTAAATGACACCACGAAAAAGCAAACAGAGAAATCCAGAATGTGGAACACTCTACAGCCGGCCCAGTTTCTTCAATACGTCAATTACCTGGGGGTGGGGGTGGGGGTGGGGTGGGGGGCTGTTCTGGATTAATGGGATGTTATTACCAATTACAATATAAGAACAATATTTGGATCCTGATTCAAAAAACACAAGAGTAAAAGGACATTTTAAAGTTAATCAGAAAAACCTGAATATGGACTCAGTATTAAAGTAAGAATCATCATTTTCATTGGTTGGCATAAAGGTCTTAAGGTTGTATGAGAAAACATTCAGATTTTTTAGAGACGCACATAGGGCTGAAATGCTACGAGGGGTTTGCTAATTGCTTTAAAATATTCCGGCAACCACAAGAAGAGGGGATGGACAAAGCAGGTACACAAAATGTTGAAACATACCGAATCTGGCTGATGTATATGCATGGGGGCTCATTGTTCTGGTCCACTTTTACCCCGGACTAAACATTTTTATAATAAACGATTTCATTTAAGAGATTTCATTCATTGAGCATCTGCTGAGAATCAATCACTGTGCTCAGGGCTTCGCATCCACTTCCTGCTGGATCCTCACTACGGCCTTATGAAGCAGGTACCATTTGTATCCCCACTTTTATAGCTAAGAATATGAAACAACGACCAGTGTGGGGTGTAGCCGACAGGCCTGCCAATTGCCCGCCACCCCAGCGAAGCCTCAGAGGCCAAGGAAATGAAAGATTTCTACATTTTTTGGTTTCACAAAGCAGTCTGACAAGTCGCCTGCAGCCCGCGTTGGAGGGCGATCCCCCAAACCATGCGCCAACCGCAGCACAGGGGATGCTGGAAGGTTCGGAAGGAGACAAAAGGCGGAGACAGGTAGAGGGTGAAAGAGAAACAGAGGGACCACAGAAAAGCAACAAGGTGGAAACACACGGAGACAGTCACGGAAAGGGGCGGAGGGAAGAGATGGGGAGACAGTGGGGAAGAGGGATGTGCTTGAAGGGGGATGTCACAGACCTAGAGTCAGACAAAGCTACTGCAACCTTGGTCCACCTTCCACTCTGCCCCACCCCTCACACCAACCAGAAAACGGGAACGCCTCGGAGCAAAGGAGGGACCAGACACGTTCAGTATAGAGCTCTGTCCACGTGTAGTTACAGATCCGTGTCAGGCACGGTTACCTTGTCCTCTCTCCCCATCCCCCAGCCCCCATCCCGTGACCTTCTCCCCAGACAGCTCACCAGCTCCAAGCTCAGAGCCAGGAGG